>NC_060274.1:132034739-132093474 GCF_021613505.1 Equus quagga | reverse complement strand
CACAGCAGACCACCCCAAACCTAAGGCTGCCCCAGAGCATCCCTACACAGCAGACCACCCCAAACCTATGGCTCCACACAGTAACTGTGGATCTAACTCGGTTCTGTGGGTCAACTGGTGGCTTTTCTGACCTGAGCACATGGCTTTGGTTGGGTGAGCTGGTGTTGGCAGGCAGGCAGTGGGGTGATGGGGCAACAGTGCCATTTGTCATTCACTGTCCTATAGCCTCTCAGGCCTCTTTGTGTGGAGGTCTCAGAGTTCCTAAGAGCAGCTCAGGCATGTGAGTGCTTCTTAAACCTCTGCTTGTGTTTAGTTCCAAAGAGTCTCACCCCAAAACCATGGGGAGAATTATGGTCAGCCAGCAGTTGCGTGAGTCAAGCTTTTCTGGCTGCCAAGGCAAAATGGAATGTTGCGTTGCCTTGATCTCTGTTGTAATGACCCATCCTTGGTGATGTGACATGCTGTGCCTCCCACAGAGACAGAGTTCGTTCCTCCTCTGTGAATCCGTGCTGACCTGTGACTGGCTGTGGCTCACGGACTGGGCAAAAGTGATGCTGCATGAGCTCTGGAGTCCAGTCTCCTTTGCTCTCTTGTACCCTGAGGCCACGTGTGGAGAACTGAGGCTCCCCAGCCAAAAGGGTGAGAGTTCTGGACACCGGAGGGAGGTCACCGTGACCCTCCAGCCCTGGTGAGCCATCAGCAGACCACAGCTATGTGAGTGAAGCCAGGAGCAGGACGTGCTTCTTTCCGGTGTTCAGTTCTAGGACAAATCCATCATGTGGGTTCTTATATAAAGGATAATGGTTTGTGCAACTGAATCCAAGTCTTCTTGCTAAGGGAGAACCAATGTTTTCTGGGGACATTTCAAGGGCAAGTGTTACAGTTAGTTAACATGGCCTAAGAGACCCTGGGTAAAGCCAGCAACACTCACTGAGAAATACGTCTCCGAGTAACCATGGGTATCCACCTGTGCTCAGGAATTGCTTAAAGTTCTCCTTTTACACTTAGAAACTATCTGCCAAGAAACATTCTTTTAGTTCTAGTGTCGTTGATCTGGAGCTGCGCTTTCTTAGAGGCAAAGTCGATGTATTCATTTACGTTTTAGGACCACCACTTCTGGTTTGGGGTTAGTAAACACATGTCTGGCATAGCAGGCGCTGCCATCTGTCTTCCTCAATTGAAGGGTGTTACACACCCAACTTGTAGCAAGTAGGAGCACATACTTTATATTCATGCCTAGAAAGCAGATGCCTCGGGGACCCCGCCTCATTTCACCCTCAATTAGAGCTGGACTTCCAGTGTCCCCAGCTTGTGGCCGTCTGTGTGTGTGGTTGGAGAGATGCTGTCTGGGCCTATGCTGAGTGACTCATGTGATTACGTTCTCCACGGGGTGTGATGGGGTGTCGAGGACTGTACCAGTGACGTAAAGGAGAAGTCAGGGAAGCTTCATGGGGAAGTATGGCTTACTCAGAGGTGAACTCAAGGGGAAAAGCTATTCCAGGTTACTGAAATCCCAGGGATGATAATGATGGTGATGAAACTGGAGGGAGGGAGAGAGAGAGGGGAAGAGAAAGACAGAAAGTGAGAAGGAAGGGGAGAAGGAGCGAGAGAGGGAAGGAGGCGGATCCACCAGGCCTGCATGTAGATTCCCCAACCCGAGATGTAGGGCCCCTCTGATGAGCTTGGGGTCCCCAGGAAGTGACAGGCTGATCTGTTACAGTGGGTTAGCAGCCAAAATCACCTATTTGCTGAACAAATGCCTCCTAGAGAGAGTTTTGACAGAATCTCCTGAAGCAAAGGAGACTGGGCTCCCCTGAGGCTCGAATTGAGTGGCCCACACCCTCTGTTCCATGCAGATATACTCATTCCCCTGGATTCTGACAGCTGAAGCTACGCAGGATGCAGGACGAGACTGATGGAATCAGTTTTCATGGCTGGTGTTTCACTGACATAATTGGGAAGGAAGTGAATACAACTTAAAACCCCTGTGTTGTGGACGTTTAGGTGGCCAGAGCTTGAGGACGTCTTCCTGGGAGCTCAACCATGCTGGCAGTTTGATCTGTCTTGTTGACTTAGGGCTTAATGATTTATTTTTGTGTCTCCCCATCGTGTTTTAAAGTTGAGCTGATAGCAGTGGGACATCCTCTGAGCATTAATTTGCACTTAGGCCAGAGATCGCAGAGCAAACCTGTGGGTCTGGAGAGGAGAGGAATGGAGACCCCCCTCCCATGCAGTGACACCTCCCAGGTGGGAGCTGCTCAGGCCAGTGAGAATCTTCCTGGTGGCTGCTCCATCAATCACAGGATCCCACTCTGTGGAGCCACTGTGTTACAAGTCCTTTTCAGGGACTGCAATGACTCTTCCTTTTTCACACCTACAGTGATCACTGCTGCTGGCTCACGAAACACATGATGTGTCACCGTTCAGGGCCTTTCGCTGGGGACCTGGTTCTGTTCCCATTGCTGCTATGAATTAGCCCTGGGACCTCTGATGAGAAACTTTGACTCCGAGCCTTCCTGGTGTCTTCCTCTGGAAAATGTGTGTTACATATCCAGTTACTAAAATGCTTCTAGATTGTGGGGAGGAGTTTAAAGTGATTATTCTGTGAGCTCCTCCGCAGTCAGACATGCCATTCTGCATGCTTGTGGTTCAGGTGATGCTGGTCGTTAGAAGAGATTCCTAGTTGGTGTGGGCGTCTCCTTTGCTCTCACGGACCAGTCCAGGCTCCCTGACTGTCTCAGCTGACCCTGCGAGAGGCCTGAGCAGCTGCATGAGGGGCTCATTTATTGCTGATGAAATGAGCTCAGAGAAGGTAGTTCTGAAAGCCTCTGAGTGAGGCTTGATTTGAGGGGTGCTGAGAGCCACGCGTCTACATTTACACCCCTGGCCCTTTTCACTGCTTTCTAAAACTTTTAAAAATTGCTCACAGCATGGAGCAGAATGGTTTCTGAATTGCTCTGTGACATTGAGCATCAGTGAGAATTCGTGAATGACCATTGGCCTCACTCAGAGGGCACATCTTAGAGTGATGAGAAGCGTCAGTGCTGTCCAGCCCCGTCCATGGGCGAAGATGCTAAGCACTAGTTGTCACGTCCCTTCTTGGTCAGTCTGTGTTAGACCCTGAGTCCTGAGAGGGCCAGACCTTTGTCGAGGGCAGAACTTGGTCCAAAGCCATACTATGGATGACCAATGAGTGTCCTCTAAGTAGATGAGGAGAATTGAAGCATTGGCATCGGTGCTGCCTTCCCGTGTAATCTTTTCACAGAAATTCTGAGCCCTGGCCTCCAATATGAAAGCCCTTCACTGGACCAGGATGTTCCTTGGCTGAGATGAAACACCCTTGACTCACATGGGATCATGATTGCGGCGTCCAAAATCAAGTGCACTCAGAACGGAGCTGGCAGAGGCTGTTCTACGGAGTTATGTCCTAGCGGCATGTTTAATCTGAAGATGTCGTTATGAGGCTGGTAATTCTGAGGACTGTCTGATTGTAGGTGGTCTCCCTTGGAGGACACAGTAAGGAAGTAAGCAGAGAATGGCGGTTAGGAAACAGAAAGCAAAGGGCATCCTGAGAGCAGGATCTGCTCCAGATCAGCCATGCCCCGCACAGGAGGGGCACAAGCCGCATCAGGAGAAGAGGTGAGGAAGGCAGAGCAGAGCCTGAGAGTGACTGGAGGAGACAGGCTGAGGTTTCCAGACAGAGAACGAAACACCCACCCTCACCAGATACCTGCTCACACAGTGTCCCTGTGCACCCACTTTCCTGTGCTGCTGCAGCCCATGGACACCATTCCCTCCCGGAGCTGCGATGCCAAGCAAGGTCACCTTC
This sequence comes from Equus quagga, assembly GCF_021613505.1. Taxonomy (NCBI): domain Eukaryota; kingdom Metazoa; phylum Chordata; class Mammalia; order Perissodactyla; family Equidae; genus Equus; species Equus quagga. The sequence continues at coordinate 132,089,645 of NC_060274.1, read as the reverse complement.
ATCCCCACAAGGTGGTTCAGCCACGGTGCCTTATGGCGAAAGTTCAAGATGGATGGATGGACGTGTTCCTGATAAGGAAGAGGGCATCCTGTCCTGAGCTCCCAGTGGGGCCTCCTCTCGAGTCTTCCCACTGTGCCTGGACCCTCTTTTTCTCCATGAGCTTGACCCCAAGAAGCTGACCTGGGTTCAAACAGGGCAGGCCCATGTTTTTGTGTTTTTCTTGTGGTGTAACTTGAAGGACACTTGTGGGAAGGGTCAGATATTGCCCAATATCTCCCCCAAATATGTTTGAGTGAGACCCCACCATTGGTGGTCTTTTGTGGGAAAATGATTGCCTTGAGCAGGTTCTTTTGAAAAAGCATATACTCGTGTCTGTGTGTGTGTAGTGTGTCTGTGTGTGTGCACGCACGCATGTTTGAGCATGAGCAACGTGTGCATCACATCAGACCTGTGGTGGGCTCCTGGGAGTGTGGTTTTGGATGCTCTGGGATGCTGAGCATCAGGAACGGGCAGGAGCCTCTGCAGAAGCAAAGGGCTCTGGATGGGCCGAGGGAGGTGGGCAGTGAGGAGTGTCCCAGAAAGGGGAGCCTAGAAGACTAATCTTACCTCTTCTACAGGATTTTCCTGGGATTAGGTCACATTTCAAGTGTTTCTCTATCACTCAGGGATTTGCATTTCTTGTTTGTTTTCAGTTGGTTTTTACTTTAAAAAGCAGATATGTCTAGGAAATAAATTTCAGGGCTAGAGAAAATTGAGGTACTTGGTTTTCCAGGAGTGAAGGTGACTGCGGTCACACCCTGTCCTGTGGGGAGTTAAGACTCATGTGCTCCCGTCCTCTGTGTGGGCTGAGAGGTGAGCAACGCTGTCAGGAGGCAGCGGCCTGTGCTGTGAGGAAGAGAGTGGTGCCTCGGTGGTTTGGGTAAACATGTGCCAGGTGGTGGTTGTCTTTTGCCTGGCATGTCTGTGAGCTTCTGTAGCATTGTTTGAAACGAGTTAGTTCACCCTTCTTTGAACCATTTTTCTCAATGTCCTCCTCTCCTTTGGAGCGTTTTAAATGCTGGATGCCTGTCACCCAGTGAGGCCCAAGCTCCAGGCTGCCTCTGCACATTCGGCAAGTTCCTCTACCCAGCAGCCACCGGCCAGCAGCCCTGAGAGGAGGCAGACTTGGCAGGGTGGGCTGTCTCGTGTTAACCGGATTGGGAGTCCACCATGTGCTCCAGAAACCAAGGGGCTGCCCCACCCAGGGGGACAGTCTCAGGTGACATTTTGCGTTTGTGCAGGGTTATTTGTAAAAGCAGCATAGGTGGCTATAACCCTGGGACCTGCCAAGAACAGGAGTAGGCCTCTTTCCTTCAGCGTACCCCTTCTCTCCTCTTCAAGAAATTCAACCTAAAAGAAAGTCCTGTGAGCTTATTGTCCTGAGAAAGGGATGGGTTCAAAACTGACTGCCTGTCTGACTGACTGACTGACTGATGGACGGACGCTGTTTCATGGCCAGCCCCGCCCTGATTGCTAGCTCAGTTCTGGGGCAGCTTCAGTTATGCACACCTAGACTCAGGTTACCTGGAAAAGGAAATTGCCAAGATAGATTTATGAGATCCAGTCAGTTTTCTGGAAGCAAAGACTCAGATATTTATTTTAAATTCTCCCACTTTTAGTGCTAGATACCTATTTAAAGAAATCAGGAAAAAAAAAAAAAGATAGAGTAATTCTGGTTTGGTTTGTTCTGGACAGTTAAGTCCTGTGAAGGAGATCCTGCCTTCCACATGTTCCCTGGTTCTCAGGTTCATGAGGGCAGGATAAGGAATTTTGGACCAAATTGACTCTTACCTAGCCAACCCAGATTCAGGGAAGAGTAGTCAGATCTCCCTAAGTAGAATCATGTCCTTTTGAGAAGTGGGTTCGTCTTTCCAGCATTTACATCTGTCTCATCATCAGAACATTCGGACTGTGCTCTGGGGTGGTTTGAAGTTGGGAGGATCCTGTCCTGGTTTTGCATAGTGAGTCACTTCTCATGAGGGAACTAGGACCCTTTGCCGTCTGACACACGATTTGACTGTGTTAACTATCCAGCCCTTGATCCGATTTCAGCGCTTGGCTGTGACTGTTGCACCTCTGCATCTGTCTTGTTCTGTGCAGCCATGCGAATGGCTGGGCCCGCCTCCCCACAGCCGTGTGCCTGGAGACAGGCTGGTGGGGGGCTCGCTGACAAGTCCACGACTCTTTGGGGGATGTGGATCTTGTTTGTCTGTTGAAACCAGGTCAGAGATAAGGGTGGGGAATAGAGAGGAATGCAGCCCAACAGCACACAAATAATTTAGTAGCAATATGCTCAGGTCAGCCTGCATAGAAATGTTTCCATTCCTATCACCAAGTCACCTAAACTGTGCAAGCTCACCACCCAGAGGCACTGGAAGGATTTTGTTTCTCCTTCAAGTAATTGGTGCCAGGAGGCTTGCCTGTGCAGCATGGCACAGAGCCACCGTTATGGCTCTGACTCTAGCAGAGGTGAGGGGCAACGTCAGGCCATGGGGTGCTCCCCGCCCACGGATTCCCAGCCACACCAAGTAGCTGGGAATGCCAGGGTTGCCATAGCAACTGGAGAGGTGAGCTGCTCAGGCAAATGACAGAGGGACCTTCACTTCCTACCAGCATTTTATTTTTAATGAAATGAGTGTCATGCAAGGTGACTAGGAGGCCAGATCTCTGGGCTCCAAGAAAGGTATTTGCTGTGATGTGGCCCAGACACACATCTGTAATTCGCCATTTGTGACATGCTTTCTCCTCCTCTCCCTCGGGTGCTCATCCTGTACAGTGGTTTTGTGGTCCTGTGTCTGTAGCTCAAACAAGGGGCTGCAGGTCTCAAGTCACAGCTGTGGTAGTGGAGGTCCAGGAGTCACACGCTTGCTTGGCTTATTGAACACGTTCTGAGTTTTTATTCATAAACCTATAGGTTGCAGCAATAATTTCCCTACTGAGAGAAAAGCAATACTTTTCCCAGTTTACTGACTGGGGACTGCTGGGTGCCAGCAGGACATTTAGATCGATCCTCTGTCCCCAAGTGCTGACAGTTTCTCTTCTCCTCCAGCGTACTTACTGTTGCTCGTATTCTATGTAACTCTGAGTGCCTGCACAGTAACACCACACTGCACATGCCTTGTTACTTTCTCTATGTATTAGAGTTTTTGTTTTAGCCTAGATATGGAATTATCTCCTAACTCTATTTTTATGCTATTTCCACCAAGATTTCAATAGTGCTTTAATCTCTGTACTTATTATAATCAAGTCAAAATGTACTTAGCTCTCTGTCAATGATTTCACTTTTTTCTTTTAGAAAAATTTCCTAAAACAAGTGAACAAAAATTTCAGAACAAGTGAATCGTTAATTTTTTTCCTATCAGACAGAAAATAAACTGAAATTTTCTTTCATAACAACACAGTTGGTGAGGCAAATTTATAACTGGTTGGAAAATGATGTAAAATAATGCTAAACATCAGTTGGTGTCAACCTGAAAGCAAATGTCAGGATTATGGCTCACAAATAAGCATGTTTTGTGTCACATCAAAAAACAGACAAGATGGTGAAAATCATAAGAATTGTTTGAGATTTGTCATAAGAAATAAAATTCTGTTTTAAAAATTACTGTTTTTTCTATAACAAATCTTCCTTTTGTTCTCTTTCTGTGTGGGTTCATGAGTATTTGTGTGCATATGTGTGCATTTCGTGTGTGCCCCTGTGTGCATGCATGTTTATAGTGTGTGCAGTGCATATGCGTAATTGTGTGTGCTGTGTGTGTGCATGTTTTTGCTGTGTTTGTGTGTGCGTGTGTGCATATGTGCATGTATGCATGCAGGAGAGAGCAAAATAGTAAGAGCAGATTGAGTGGGGAATGGGGAGGCTGACTCTTTTTCTGGTCTATGTAACTTCTGCATTGTTTTGGTTTATTTTAATTTTCTTCAATACATATGTATTGTGCTTTCAACTTATAAAAATAAAGATAAATAATATGTATTCATTAGAAAGAATCTGCAAGATACAGAGAAACACAAATAAGAAAATGTCCACACTCACACCTCCCACAGACAGTGACTCTTGACGTCTCCTTTTGTTTGTGCCTGGATGTACAGGCAGGGTCACACCACGCACCCAGTGTGGGCCGGTCTGTTGAACTCACCTTGATAATATAAGCATTTTCTTTGTTGTAAGATGTTTTTATAAATGTTTTAATGACTGAAAAACATTTTGAGTTAATATATGATAATTCATTTAACAATTCATCTATTGTCAGGCATATAAACATGGTTTTATTTTTTCACGTCTGTAAATGATATGCAATACACACCTCAGCATTAAGTTTAGGAATGGTGTGTATGTGGATGTGTGTGCTACGTATGTACTACATATGCACATACACTGGGTGGGGGGTCTTGGTAGTCCAGAAGTGGACGTACTCTCTGTCTGTCATCCCACATCCAGGAACGGTTGTTCTGACCACTTCTTAATCCATGTCACATGTGTCCCCTGCCACTTAGTCCGCCTGCTTACTTCTTGAAAGTGTTCCACACTGCCCCTGGAAGTGTATGTTTTTTGGAACAGCAGTGCTAGATCTGTGGTTCTCTGTTGTCTTATCCTGATCCACCAGCACACATGGTTGCTTTGCCCATTAGCTCTGTGGGGCTGAATTACTAATAAAACCATACTATTTTGATTGCAATCACTTTCTGCATAAGTCTTTAAAAAAATCAAAAGGAAAAAGCAAATTCTTTAGAATATAGTTCTTACTTTTGAAAAGTCCGGTGAACAAGGACAATTGTGATCTGAAGTGAATTGTGAAATGTTCATGCTTTCAAATCCTGATTCTGAAATCTAACCACCCTTGCTGGCAGGTCAGAAGTCCCTCCCTTCTCAAAAGAGATTTTGTTTTCCTCTGGATGATGCTTAAGTCAGAGCTGGAAGCAATCTTAGTTATCTTCTGCATTTACAGATGGAGAATCAGATTCTGAAGGGTGAATGACTTGCCCAAGGTCACCCTGTGTGTTAACAGCAGCCATCTTGGCTCCAATCTTTAAGATTCTCTCTCAGTCTGCTTGGGCTTCAGGACAAAATACCACAGACTGGCCTGAAGCAGTTCTTCTTTTTACTTCTTACAGTTCTGGAGGCCAGAAATTCAGATCAAGGTGCTTCAGATTTAGTGTCTGGTGAAAGCCCACTTCTGCCCTGCAGACAGCTGCCTCCCCACTGTGCGCTCACACAGCAGACAGAGGGGGCTCTGGTCTCTTCTTCTTCCTGTAAGACACTAATCCCAGTGAGGGACCCCACCCTTAGAACCTCAAGTAAACCTCCCAAAGGTTCCATTTCCTAACACCATCCCACTGGCGCCCAGCCTTCAACACATGGATTTTAGGGGAACACAAATGTACTGTCCACAGGACCCTCTATTTCTGTCCATCTCTCACCTCAAAGAATCTGCCTGTAGGTCACTAGGGGACCCGACATGCTTTTGCACTGTCATTTCCACAATGATGGTCCCCTTCCTCCTTTCTTTAAGTGATGCCTTTAATTTAATTTTCATGGGTGTTTATATTTTGCTACATGTACACAGAGGCTTAGGAGAAATGTATATTTTAAATAAGTCCTATAAATAAATCAGTCAAACCGTGACTGCAACCTGGCCCAGAACATCCATTTTTAATGAGTATTGATATCACATAATCTTGCATCATTACTAGAGGGTCACATCGTGCAGTATTTATTGTCCCAAGTGGAGAAGGCATCTTGGAAAATTGTACTTCTGCCAACCATGCCCTGATTGGTGCCTTGACATAACTGGAAATCACGTAAATTAAGAACTGCTTTCCAGCAAAGTTCTTTCACAGTGGAAGTCAGGGGGAGCACCTATCCAGAGGGTGACCATGGCGCCAGGCGGATGATGATGACGATAGTGTGTTAAGGACCTACTGTGTGCGATGCTGTGCCAGCTGTGTCCTGTTCCATCTCATCAAGCCTCACAGCAGACATGTGCAATATCCTGTCTAATGGCAGGAGAACACTGCCTGCGAGTTTATAAGACAGTTCTTACTGTCATGAATTTGGATGTGCAGAGTTCCATTTATCTTCACCCAAATAAATTCAATCTGGAAACTCACTCAGCCCAGTTAATTGATAAGGCAAAGTTAGGCCTGTTCTTTATAAAGAGGTTTTGTTCTGTTTCAAGAGATTCATTCAGATGAAAGTTCTCTGTTTTGACTCAGGCTGGGGCAGCCCATGCACTCTTTGACAATGTGTGAGGAAGACACCTTCTAATACCAGTAATCAATGAAACCCCACAGCCCATGTGTTCCTGGTCAGGTGAATGGGCTTCAATACCATTTAACTGAGCTTAGGAGATACCTACTACTCAGTAGTACTTAGTTTAAGTAGGGGCAGCTACTTATGAGGTACTTAGTACTCAGTAGTGCCTAGGTAGATTTCTGCCTAGGAGGTACTTAGAGCTATGCAGAAACTGCTACTTAGTAGGTACTTAGGACTCAGTTGTACTTAGTACTAAGCAGAGCCTGCTGCTTAGGATGTTCTTAGTAATACTTAGTCCTAAGTAGAGACTGCTTCTTAGGAGGTATTCAGAACTCAGGAGTACTTAGTACTTAGAATTAAGTAGAGACTGCTGCTAAGGACTAGAGCCCTCTCCCTGTGTGGAGAGTCCTGGTCTGCAGGATGCTTGTGTTCTCTGAGTCAGCTTCCTGGAGCTCCCTGGGGGTCCTCAGCCGAGACCTCAAGGACCCTTGGCAGCTTGTGGTTGTGGCATGGCCCTGGCCCACAGAATGACCTGGAAAACATGAGAAGCCATCTCTCAACTGAGCGTTTCTTCTTGTGAAACCAGACAAAGGATTTCACAGGTCCTTTTTTCTCTCACTACAGTGACTGAGACTTTTTAAACCAAATTGTCCAGCATGTTGTGCTCATGAGGGAATCTTTCTTACTGAGATAAGCAGGAAAACCTAGGTGAGATGAGCCAGTGTCAGCAGAGAGATGGTTTGCTCCTCTTGCTTTAGATTAATTTTGAGAAAGAAGAGACTTTCTTTGCTGCTCTGAAGCTGACTTAAAACCCCAGACTTTGCTGAGGTGCTCCATTCTAATCAGAGGTTGAGGTTTGATTAAAGATGTCTATGCCTTGTTGCTAGAACATTCCAATGCCAGCTTCCTGGGTCAGCATGCTCTGTGTTCTGAAAGGAGTTGAACTCTGTGGGTTTCTCCCTTGCTCTCGGGCACCAACTTGAATCTTTTGGTGAGACTCTCATCTTCTGAATCTCCATTTTGCCGACGTCTGAGCTCTAATTCTCTCTGATTGGAAAGACCCTGAGCTGAGAGGAGTCTGCGCATGGGCAGATGGAGAGTGTAGCTCCAGGCAGCAGCCTGAAAAGATGTAAGGGAAACAGACTTATTTTACCAAGGAGACCACAAGGATAGGAAGAAGCAGCGGAGGGCGCTGTGGCAGAGACCTCACGTCCAGCCCTGTCCCTCACTGGGGTGGTGGTCACAAGCTGAGGGATCCCCAAGTCTGGTCAGGAGCCCTTAGGGTGCAATTTTAGCCAAATCAGATTCAAGTAAGATTTGGAAACAAAGAGCAGCAAAAGTAAGCAAGTGAGTTTCCACCACAAAGTGCGGGTAGTCTAGTGAGACGCCGACCCTGTGTGAGAGCGCCTCACGCATCAAGTTTGGCGAGAGACCTGGCATCAGCGTTGCTGCCGCTGCGTGGCCTCTCCCCTCTCGGATCCATGTGCATTTTTAGGAACACTGAAGCCATATGTATCATTTCCTTGACTTTAGAAAATGGCCCCAAATATTTTCTTACTCAGTAATCATCTGGGGAAGACTGCATTTGGGTGAAATCTCATCAGGGGAACCATGGGCCGTAAACTGTTAATTTTAAAATCAGTCGAAGATTCAGGTTGAATAGGGAAACTGTGGCGGACATTTCCTCCTTCCTGGTGAACCAAAACCAGGGGAGTAAGAACTTTGGGAAGCAATATCATTATGACTGAGTCTGCTGGGATGATGTGTATTTGGAAGTCTGTAGCAGGGGAAGTGAAAGATTTTAATTAAAAGGTAAAGTCTGTCAACAAATGTGTTATGAAAGGAAATATTGTCAAAACTGGGTGAGAGAGAATCAACCTGGGGATCAAAAAAATTTATAAAATGTCACAATTGGGAAAACCGTGAGGGCTTCCATCATAAAGCTGGACCTGGAGGCTTGCTGGTCCTCGGCTGGAGGCCCACACTCACCAGGGGCTCTGGGCCCGAGGACACCTGTGTGTGAGGTTGCACCCGCCAGCATCACAGACATGCTTGGGGTCTCTTGGTATAGAAGTGAAATCCTGACATGGTTCCTAGGAATGCACCAAAGGCCTCTGCCAGGACATCCAGCCACAGTCTACGCTTCCCACTCCTGTTCATAGACAGTTAAAAATGCGAATTTTTTCTCAGTTATTTAATGGTTTTTTTCTTCTTTGCTGATAGAAGAATGTGCCTCCCTGCTGAACGGTATTCAACAGAATATTAGAATCTGCCAAGTGTGGAGTTTGAAGGAGTTGCAGATTTTGCTGTTAATCGCACTGGCCTGTCTGATATGGTGGCTGTTCTGGCTAATTTGGGGTCTTTTAAAAATAATACTGAATACCATTCTTTCTCCTCTCTACCTCCCTCCTCATACTCATTTAAAAGACTTATTTGCTGGTTTTATGTTCTTGTGACTTTTTTGCCCTCTTTTTTTATATGTTCCCCATCATTTTACTGTGATCTATTAATAGGAGAAATTAAGTTATCCTAAACCAGCTTCCTCCGCATCAGAGACCAAAATCGGCAGTCTTAAGAAATGAGCACTTACTTCTACCAAATATGCACTGTGAACCTGAGTGTCTGTCTGATGCCGTCAAGTTTCCCCTGGTGGTTTTCTCTCTCACCTTGAACACGTTGGTTTGGACTGTAGGACCTCTGGGCCTTCTTTCCCTTTGTGTTTGGAATTGCAGATAGCCGCATCACCACTTCCAACTCTCTTGATCTGGATGTTGCCCTCACACCCTTGACGTATAATCAGGTGCCCATCATCTGCCTACTCAGAGGTCCGAAGTCACTTCCAGCACCTTGCTGAGGGCCGTAGCTCGTGAGGGTGCATCGCCAAATGGCCATGGGGGAAGCAAGCCCTGCTCTCCTCTCACTGGGAATGATTGGTGCCTTATCTCTGCCGCATCCAGAGGTGGGAAATGTGGCAGCTGCTTGATAACAGGAATCTTATTTTGTGCAGCAGCCAAGGTGCTAGAATGATGGTCACTAGAAGTGCATGAAATGACGCGGACATCATTTGACGTGTCCTTGAGCTCTGGAAATGGAAGTCTGAGATGAGAATGAGTGTGGTGGCAGGGGACCATGGAGCAGCAGCCGATAGACAGTCACGTCCTGGTGTTGACTCCGAGGTTGTGAAAATGGGGAAGAAAGCCACTCACGCATCATCCTGGCGCATTCTGACAGCTAAAGGAGGCGTAAACAATTTGCAACATGGGGTGTGAGGGGCCAGGGTTCCCGCTTGTGCTACAGAGAGCAGCCTGGCTTTTGGACTGAGAGAAAGCATCAATCGATAGAAAGAAAGCAGCTCTGGAATAATCCAGCTCCAGAGCTCATCACTGGTTGTAATTTAAATACAGGCCCGAGAGTCATGGCTAGAAAGTGTTTCGTGTTGCCCCAACAAAGTCGACTTGCTTACTCTTGTGTGGACAGTGGTTTGGCGAGCTCAGGGGACTGGCCAATACATTTTACCCTTGTGAAGTTTCTGCACTATCCTGATATTTGGAAAAGATATGGGAGGACATTACCCACTGGCGGAGCAGACCCAGCAGACCAAGGCCTTGAGCATCAGCCCGGCCTGGCTCCCTGCCCTCGCCCCCTCCGTGACCCCATCAAGCTCTCTGAGCCTGTGTGTGCCTGCAGCCTCTTCCTCAGGAGGGACCTGGGGTAGCCCATGGTCACCCATGGACAGGTGCTGCATGGGCCCTGCTCCTGGTGTCATACCTCTGTCCTGCCTTTGTCCTGAAGCCCCATGTCACTGGGTCCCTGATTTTGTTGCCTCTTCAGGGGACCTTTGTTCTTCAAGACCTGCCATAGAGTCCCTCTTGCGGGGCCTGCCAAGACCCGGGCTTGCCCCTTGCCACTAGATCACTTGCGGAAATCCTACAGTTCTCCTGGGCCAGCTGAGCCCACATCCATCACTAGGAGCCTCCCTGGCCTGCATGGGCAGCCCTTGCCTTGCCCCCACCTGGCAGGCTAGCAACATAACAGTGAGGAACTTCCCATTTAAGAACACGAAGGAAAAAAGTCTTAGGGAGATAATTAAGAAGATCTGAAGTCTAAAATAAAATAGGTTCCAGCAAATAGGTCTTCCTGGGTGGTGCAGAAGCTGTGAGTGCAGTTGGATTAAGAAGGATGTAACTAGGGGCAGAAAAAAATGCATTTCGAATGGGAAGTGGAGATGAGTGAGCTCTTGGAGCTGTGCCGGTGTCCTGCCACACTGTGCTTTTGGTGCCAGATAAGCCCCTAGCCTTATTTTAGATTACCTAGTAGGATCTACTTGGCCAAGGATACAGAAGGAGGCTGCCTCTCTGAAAGACCTGCAGGGTATGGAGGGCCCTCGTCGGCCCCACTGAGCATCTCCCCTGAACCATCCTTTTACCTCCTCTCCTCATAGTCAGACGCTCTAGGAGCCTTTCTTTCTGATCAGCACCAGGTTTCCATGCATCGATGAGCTGGCCAGGCTCCTCTGGGAGAGGCAGGGCACCTGCCTGAGCGGGAAGGAGGGGCTGCGGCTGGTGTCCCTCTGCTACGTGGGAATGGGGGTGCCCTGTCCTGATGGGGTATGAGAACAGGGCAGACACACATTCCTACCAGGATGCATTGGGATGGCAGGTGTCATGTTCCTCTGAGGTCATTCTGCTTGTTCTTTGTGGAGCTCTCAGCCCAAGGGAAAGGTCTCTTTTATTCTCTCTCTCTCTCATGCACACTGTTCCCCCCACACCTTTCCCTCTATCTCTCTCTCCCCATCCTTCTATCTGTCTCTCTCTCTCTGTCTCTTTCTGTTTCTCTCTCCATCCCTCTCTGTCTGTCTCTGTCTCTGTCTCTGTCTATCTCTGTCTCTCTCACTCACACCCACAGTCACACACGTAAGGGTTGTGTGTGTGTCTAAGAAAGAAGGGAAAAGGATCGTAGCCCCCAGGTTGTGGAAATTGGCAAAGTGACTAGAAGGAGGGACACATTTTCACTCAGTTATAGATTTGCCCTTGAAATCTGTGTTGACCTGTGTTTTCTATTCAGTTGGGGTGACAGCTGTGACCCAGGAAGAGAACTCTGAAGGTGGTAAGGGAACACCCACCCTCAGTCACCCTTCCAGTCCACGGCCCTGGTGTCCATGGGTGTTGCCCTGTCTGGAGGCTCCGGCTGGCTGACCACAGGCCCTGAGCAACTCTGGGGACTGTTGACCCGGGGGAGGTGGGGCAGTTACAGTGGGGAAGATGGTAGAGTGGTACTGGGGTCACCTGGGGGTCTGAGGGGCAAGTGAGAAGAAGAGATGGACTGGTGACCAGGGGCTCAGCTGGAAGCAGATGGAGTGCTGGTTGGGGTGAAGAAGTCCTGCAGGAGGGAGCTGGTGCCTACCTTGGTAGGAGCCCCCTCAGATGCCCGCGGCTGCAGGTTGAGTGGTGACTGTGCATCAGGCTATGGGACCTGGCCAAACATTATCTCATTTCATCTTTACAGTAGCACTGTGAAAAGGTCCTACTTTTATCTGTATTAAAACAGGCTCAGAGGAGCAAAACAGTGTGCTTAAAGTCTCCCAGCTGGCACTATCAGGGCTGGGATTCTCTCTCCTGGCCCCACAGACTCCCAGGGCTGGGCCAGATGGGACTAAGCAGCTCCTGGATCCAGGCAGCCTTGCCCATGATTCTGAAGGCCCAGAAGGGCGTTTCTACCTCCCTCTGCCTTAACTGGGTGTGGAGTATGCTGAGAATTGGATGGGGTGGCGATTGGGCTTCTGTTCACACCCCCAAGGGAAAGAGGAAGATCGAGAAATGTGGGAGCACCTTGGGGTGAGGAAGGGAGAGGAGACAGCTTGCCTGTGTGGGAGAAGCAGTAGCTGCATGGAGTCCACAGCATCCTCATGGAAACAATCATTTCAACACTAATGTGCTTCTAAGGCTCCCTCTGCAGTGACCAGGATTGACATATGATGATGAAGACACGGGTGGTTAGAGATCACTGCCTGCGTGTCAGGCTCTGCATGGCACCTATGAGTGCCCTGCTCCTGGACCAGCTCTGGGCTGCTCCTTTGTCACCAACTAGGCAGCTTCCCTGTGTGGCATCATGCCTAGAGCTTTGAATGCATCTCCAGTGCTGATGCCCCTGCTCAGCTCAAGGCTGGTCTCCGACAACCCGCGTGGCCTCTTTTCCTGCTTGTTTACCAGGCACCTCAGAGCTCATGGCCCAGAGGGAACAATGGAGGTCCTGCATCAGCCTCCTGCTCTGGAACCACAGAGCCACCAGCCCCTCTGTTGCTCAGTCCCAACACTGGAAGTTGTCATAGATCCCCACCCACAGGTCCAGGCTGTTCCCCTGTTTTCTGTACCTGCATCTCTCTCCTCACGTCCGCCGTTGGTCTCCTAACTGATCCTCCATAGCCACCCTCCACCCCTCCCCAGATGGCAGCTAGTGTTCCTTTAACAATGCCTGTCCCCTCTGGCCACCCTGCTGACCTCCCTTCGCTGGGGTCCCAGGGTGTTACCATGGCGACAGGGCACAGCCCTCTCCTGGTTCTTGAGTGCCTGGCCTGACCCGTTTCTCTCAAAGCCTCCTCCCTGGTTGCTGTCTCTTCCCAAAGATACTTCCCTCACCCTTCACACGTTCCCTCCGTCTCATTGCTCACATCCCAGCTTCTCCTGGCCTCTCCTTCTAACAAGTCCTGTCCACCAAGTGCACCTGTCCATCCTGACAATTCTCCCATCACCAGTTTGCTTTCTTCATAGCACCAATCACAATAGAAAATGTCCTTGTTTAATTGTGTGTTTATATTTAGTGAGTCTCCCTCCATTAGAATGTAAATCCCATGATGTGAGCAGGAACTGTGTCTTTCTTCACAGTCAGATCTTCACAGATCAGAAAACTGAATGCCTAATATATTTCTAACTCCCTCTACTTTATTGACATATTTCATAAAATAGAAAATTCTAACCATGTATAAAGTGCTGTGTTTGTATGCCCAGGAAGCAAAACAGCCAAAATGTGGAGTTAAAGAAGTCAGCCACAAATTGCATTTTCAGTCCCTTAAAACTCACAAATGCAGTTAAACGGCAATCTCTATGGCAGAACACTGCACGGTGAAAAGTGTTGAATTACAGACACACACACACCAGATGGAAACCAAGCTTAATTACCCTATGCTCTAGTTCAATTTTTCTTTTTTAAATAAAGCTTGTATTTCAGCTTTGACTAATAATGTTGATGGAATTTGCTCTACTGCTAAAGAATATCAAGATGAATTTGACATTCCGTTTTGTCTTCTCTCAGTCATCTTAAAGCTAAATAGTGGCAGATAGAAGCATTCCATTGGCATCTCTCCTGTGGTGATAAATAGGTTCTTGTTTTGTCTCATTGATGGTTGAATTTACAGATTGTGTAAACTAAAATATCTGTAAGTGATAGATTTGACATCAGAAAGATCAGAGCTCAGCAGTGATATCCTCCCAATGGTACTGAGTTGGCGGTTTTCAGGGTGCGTGACCATACCTGTTCTGCTCTTGCTTGTTGCAAAGTGTGAACTGCAGCTGAGTGGGCACCCTAGATATTTTAAAACAAGTATACAAGTGTATGAAATGTATCAGCATAAAATATTTTATTTTTCGGAGAATTCACTGTGGAAAGATGTCTGCTATTGTTCAGAACGTTTAATTTCTTTGGGATCTTCCTTTAATACCATGGCATAGGCTGTCTCTGAGCATTCCCAATGATGGCGAATCTTGGAAGGTAGATGTGTGGAAAATGGTGTAAAGTCATTTGGTACGAGGTGGAATGAGTAAGTTGTTTACAACCAAGTCAATAAGTTGATTATCACACTGTTTTCAAAGTGAAAATAAAGTGTGAATATCTAATAACAAGACTGAATTTTTGTGTGGTCTGTAAACTGTCTTCGAAAACATTTTCCAAAGAGGCAGAGAAAACGATCCTGAACAGTGGCACCATCTTTGAAAGTCTTGGATGTATGGGTTCCAACATGTTGCACAGAAAAGTCCTCCTGCTTTGTAGTGAGGCCTTGACTCTCCCAGGGACTGTGAAGCCCATCTCAGAATGCCTGTGCTGCCTCCCAGCCATGCCCTGCACAGACTCTCCTTGGTCTGCGTGCCAGACCCGCGTGATCAGCCCCGGGGTGGACTGTAAGTCAGCGTTCTCTGTTGTGAAGGAGAGCCTGCTGATCCCTTGGGTCTTCTGCTTCTCACCATCTTGTTGAGAAAATGTCCTCTTTCTTCTTGGGATCTTCCTTGGGACCAGTCACCAGGCCTTTCCCTGATGGAGGTTGGGAACTCCTGCTGAGTGATGTCACTCTGTTTTCAATAGTCAGATCTTCTCACATAAAACCTGGATGCTGCAAATGGCCAAGCGCTGCATCTCCCCTAAACTTCCTGCTTGCTGCCCAAGTCTTATCTCTGTGGCTCTGTGACAGCTCTCTAGTCACATTTCAGCCCTCACCTTGCTCACACTTTGAAAACACTGACTCCTTTGCAGCATCCTTTGTAAAACAGAATGCCAGAAGATTTCATTTTGGATTCCTATCACTCTGATTTCTCTCTTGCTTTTATTTATTTATTTATTTTGGTGAGGAAGATGAGGCCTGAGCTCACATCCGTGACAGTCTTCCTCTATTTTGTATGTGGGACGCTGCCACAGCATGGCTTCATGAGTGATGTAGGTTCACGCCTGGGATCCAAACTTGCAGACCCAGGCCGCCGAAGCAGAGAACGCTGTACTTAACCACTACTGTGGGGCCGGCCCCTCTCTCTCTTGGTTTTCTCTCCTCTCCCTCAACCTTGTGGATAGTCCTTGTCTCCTGGCCCCTCCACACAACCCTGGGTTGTCATTATTTCTGGTTCCCTCCTCTGCCCAGCACCTCTTTTCCTCACACTGGCAGAGTCCTCTAGATTCTTCTTCCAAAACCGATGGAGGACCCACCTGCCTCTTTCCTGGGACAGACTTTCTCTCTTCCGTTCTCTCACATACTCTTCCCCCTCACTGGCCTCCCCAGCTCTCATTTCTCCACATGCAGCTCACAACTTGAGGAGTGTTTTTACAGGCTGCTTCTGTGTGTGGTTCTCGGGGGCAGGGATCTCCCTTGTTCACTCATGGCAGTGGTGTCTTGCTAAAGCGCACAGCATATTCATCACCATCCATTCATCCTGCTCTCTGCACCTCTGCTCCCCAGCCTGGCGCTGGCCCTTCACTTGGGCCTTTCACCTGGCTGTGCTGTTTTTCAAACTGCAAGCCAGGACCCATTAAGGATTATGAAAGAGTTTTAGGGGGTTGCAGCCAGACATTTTAAAAAGTGAAATAGAGGGGAGTAAATAGAATAAAATAGGACAGGCCAAAATATGTTGTGCATGCGCACGATAACGGCCAGTGCTGTTTGTGAGACTCTGTGCTTTCACTAGGCCTCACTGTCAAATGCCATCTTACTCTTGATACTACCAAAGGGAAAAAAAAGTTGGGAAGCCACTGACTTACCTTCTCCTGTGGATCCTGTACTTTTTTGTTTTATGCTTTCTTGGCTGTTGGCTTACGTGTTTGTTTATCACTGAGAAGCAGGGCCCACCACGGCCTTTGCCACCACTTCCTCCACCTCCTATGCTTTCTGCCCCTGCTCTCTCACCTGCCACCATCTTCTCGTTGATGGATAGGCTCCATCCCCAAGTTCAGCCTGTTACAAAGCCAGACACAGGCTCCGTCCACAAGGTGGTGTGTCTGTCTTCCTCCTTTAGTGCCCTGTTCCCAGGGATGCAGCTGCCAACCTTGACCCCACCTCTCCTTTAATCCTGTGTTGAACTGGAGTTCCTAACAATTAGGCTTCTGAATTGTCTCTCAAACCATTCTAGCTGTCAGTCTTTGTGTTCGAAACTTTAACCTCTCTTGAATGAACAATTTTTACGACTCTTACCAAATGCTTCTCCCTTCTCTCTATTATCGTCAATTCATTATTCACAAATCATGAGGATCAAAACAGGAAATACTTAGAACAGTACCTGGCTCATAGTTAAGGCTCACTGGATAGACACTATTACTGTTTTTACAATTTTTATTATTTTCATTGTTATTTTTATCATCTTTCTAAGACACAGATCTTTCTGTCATACTTGGAAAGTTTTTGTGGCCCCCCCACAATGTACAGAGCACACCAGTGCCTCAAGATAGGATATCCAAGGTCTCCTGTGACCTCACACTGTCCCTCCACCCCTCCTCTGCCCCTTCGCTGGACTCACACTCTCGTCAACCGTGTCATGCACTGTCTGGGGCATGCCACACAACTGTACAACCATCGACTTTTTTCTCGGGCACTTCCATTATCTTGGGGCTCTCCCCCTGACCTCTCTCCATCTGTGAGAATTCTATATATCTGTCCTACCTGGGTTCAAATACCCCTTTTCTCTATGAAGCTTTTCCCAGATCTCCAACCCAAACAAATCTCTTCATTTCTCTACTCCTATAGCTGTTTGCTTGTAACTTTATTATAGAATTACTGCATTCCTGCTTAGATCTTAGCTAATTATGTACCCTCCTGTGTCAATGGTAGACTGTAGATGGTATGAGGTCAGGGGTCGTGGCCGTCCTCATCTACGTGCCTGATATAGAGCACAAGCGTAGGTTATTTATGTCATGTACGTGAAATCGCACAGCATGTGACCTTTCTGGATTGGATTTTTTTGCTCAGCAGAATTCTCTGGAGATCCATTCAGGTTGTGGCTGTATTAGAGGTTCCTTCTTTCCATTGCTGAATAGTATTTATTGCTGAGTACTATTCTGTGGTGTGGATAGACCATAGTTTGTTTGACTACTCACTCACTGAAGGGCATCTGGGTTGTTTCCAGTTTGTAGCTATTAAATATAAAACTGCGATAAACTTTTGTATGCAAGTTTTTCTGTGAACATAAGTCTTCTTTTCTCTGGGATAAATGGCCAGAGCCTCAGTGCTGGTTGTATGATAAGTGTCTGTTTAGTTTTTTAAGAAACTGCCAAGCTGTTTCCCAGAGTGGCTGTGCCATTGGACGTTCCCATCAGAAATGTGAGAGTTATCCATTTTTTCTGCATCCTCACCAGCGTTTGGTATTGTCATGACTTTTTATTTTAGCTCTTCTGATAAGTGTGTAGTGATATCTCATTGTGGGTTTAATTTGCATTTCGCTGATGGTTAATGATGCCGAGCATCTTTTCATATGCTTATGTGCCATCTGCCTCTCCTCTTTGGTGAAATGTCTCTTCATGTTTTTGCCCACTTTCTGATTGGATTTTTAAAATTTTTAGCTTTGAGATCTCTGTATGTATTCCAGATACTAGTCATTTGTTGGCTATGTGGTTTGAAGTATTTTCTCCCACCCTGTAGCTGTCTTTCATCCTCTTAACAGGACTTTTTGCAGAGCAAAAGGTTTTAATTTTGATGATGTACAATCTCTCAGTTCTTCTTTTTATGGATGATGCTTGGTGCTAAGTCTAAGAACTCTTTGGCTAGCCCTAGGTCTCAAAGATTTTGGGGTTCTTTTCCTCCTAAAATTTTTATTGTTTTACACTTTACCTTTGCACCCATGATTCATTTTGGTTACTTTTTTGTTTAAACCATGAGACTTATGTGTAGGTTCCTGTTTTTGCCCATGGATGTTCAATTGCTCCAACATCATTCTTTGAAAAGGTAGTTTTTCAACTGTTAAGTTGCTTTTACGCCTTTGTCAAAAATCTTTTGGGCATATTTGTCTGGGTCTATTTCTGGGCTCTCTATTCTGTTCCGTTGGTCTATTTGTGTGTCCCTCCACCAATATTATGCAGTCTTGATTTCTGTATGTGTATAATAAGATTATAGGTATGTAATTATTAAGTAGGATGCCACTGCTTTATTCTTCTTTTTCCAACTTGTTTTAGCTACTCTGGTTTCTTTGCTGTTCCATATAAATCCCTGTCTATATCTACAAAGAATCTTGCTGGGATTTTAATAGGAATTGTGTTGAATATGTATATCAATTTGCGGAGAATTTACATCATTGTTATGTTGGGATTTCTTATCCATCTATCATTATTTTGATTTTTGGTTTCTTTCATCAACATTGTGTAATTTGCAGCATAGAACTCCTGCACATGTTTTGTTAGACTTACACCTAAGTATTTAATTTCTTGAGTGACTGTAAATAGTATTTTAATTTCAGTATCTGTGTGTTCATAGCTCATATATAAAGAACTTATTAATTCTAAGAGTTTTTTTAATAGATTCATAGGGATTTTCCATGTAGAAAATCATGTTATCTGGAAATAGGTAGTTTATTTCTTCCTTTCTGATCCACCTACGCTTTATTTCTTTGTCTTACTCTGTTGCACCTCTACAACTTTCAGCAGTGGGAGAACACATCCTTGCCTTCTTCTGGATCCTAAGTGAAAAGCTTCTAGTTTCTCACCACTAAGTATGATGTTAGCTGTAGGGTTTGTGTAGATGCTCCTTATCAAGTTAGTGAAGTTCCTCTCAATTCCTGTTTTTCCTAGAGTTTTCATCATGAACGGATGTTAAATTTTTTCAAGTACTCTTTCTGCATTATATGATCAAGTAATTTTTTTCTTCTTTAGCCTATCAATAAGGCAGATTACATTGATTTATTTTGGAATATTGAACCAGCCTTGCATCTCTGGAGTAAACCTCATGGTGTGCAATTATTTTCATATATGGCTTGATTTTATATGATAATATTTTCTTAAGTATTTTTATGTCTGTATTCATGAGGAATATTGGTCTGTAGGTTTCTTTCTTTTATTTTGTACTCTCTTTGTCTGCTATTGGTATCAGGTTACTATTAGCTACATAAAATTAATTGGGAATTATTTCCTCCTCTTCTACTTTTCTGTAAGGGATTGTGTAGAATTTACGTTAATTCTCTCTTAAATGTTTGGTAGAATTCTCCAGTGAAACCATTTGGGCTGGAAATTTCATTTTGGGGAGGTTTTTAATTATGAATTCAATTTCTTTAATAGTTATAGGGCCATCAAAGTACCTGTTTCATATTGGATGAGTTGTGGTAGTTTGTGTTTCTGGGGAATTGGTTCATTTCATGTAAGTTACCATGTTTACATGTGGAGACTTGTTTGTTCTCTTATGAGGTCTGCAGGGGCCGTATTGATATCCCCTGTTTCATTTCCAATATTGGTAATTTGTGACTGCATTCTTTTTTTCTTTGTCAGTCTTGCTAGAAGTTTATCAATTTTACTGATCTTGTCAGGGAACCAGCTTTTGTTTTCACTAATTTTCTCTATTTTTTTCCTCAATTCAATTCTGTTGATTTCTGCTCTTTGTTATTTCTTTCCTTCTACTTGCTTTGGGTTTATTTTGCTGTCCATTTTCTAGCTTCTTCCTGTGGGAATTTAGATGATTGATTTGAAACTTTTCCTATTGTAAATATTTAGTGCTAAAAATTTCACTCTTAGCATAGCTTTAACTGTCTCCCACAAATTTTGATATGTTGAATTTTCATTTTCATTTAGTTCAATGTATTTTTCCTTTGGATTCTCTTTGACTCATGGATTATTTAGAAGTGTGTTGTTTAATTTCCAAGTATTTGGAGATTTTCTTGTTGTATTTGTGTTGTTGAGTCTAGTTTGACTCCATTGTGGTTGAAGAATGTACTCTGAATGATTTCAGTTCTCTTAATTTTGCTGAGGTTTGTCTCATGGCTCAGAATATGGTCCACGTTAGTCCATGATCTGTGGGCGCCTGAAGAGAGCACATATTCTGCTCTTGTTGGGCGAGTGTTCTATAAACATTGATTAGACCTGTTGACTGATGGTGCTGTTGAGTTCTTCTCCAGCCTTGCTGGTTTTCTCCTTATTTGTCCTGTCAGTCACCAAGAAAGTGGTGTTGAAATCCCCAATTAGGACAGTGGATTTATCTGTTTCTCCTTTCAGTTCCATCAGTTTTTGCTTGACAACATTTGCAGCTCTGTTGTTTGGTGCATGCACATTTAGGACTGCTATGTGTTCTTGGTGGATTCACCCTTTTATGATTATATATAGTCTCTGTCCCTGATAATTTTGTTTGCTCTAAAGACTAATTTATCTGCTGTTACTCTAGCCTCTGCTACTTTCCTTGATTAATGCTTGCATAATATATCTTTTCCTACCCTTTTACTTTCAACCTGCCTATAGCATTATATTTGATGTGAGTTTTTTTCTTTTTTTTTAAGATTGGCACCTGAGCTAACATCTGTTGCCAATCTTCTCTTTTTCTTTTTCTTTTTTTCTTCTTCTCCCCATAGCCCCATAGTACATAGTTATATATTCTGGTTGTAGGTCCTTCTAGTTGAGCTATGTGGGACACTGCCTCAGCATGGCCTGATGAGCGGTGCTAGGTCCATGCCCAGGATCCAAACTGGTGAAACCCTGGGCCACTGAAGCGGAGCACACAAACTTAATCACTTGGCTATGGGGTGGCCCCAGAAGTGAATTTCTTATAAACAGCATATAGTTGGGTCATGCATTTTTAATCTGCTCAGTCAGTGTCTGTCTTCATTGGTATATTTAGCCCATTTACATTTAATGTAATTATTGATGTGTTGGGTTTAAATCTGTCATTTTATTTTTTTGTTTTCTATTTGTTCTTTTTTTCATTTTTCTGTTCTCTTTTCCCTGCATTCCTTTAGGTTATGTTAATATTTCTTGGAAATCCATTTTGATTTATCTGTACTGTTTCTGAGTGTATCTCTTTGATACCTTTTTAGTGGTTGGTCTAATTATCACATTGTATACATATCACTTATCACAATTTATTGATGTCATCCTTTTACCAGTTTGAGTGGGGTTTAGAAACCTTGCCTCCCTTTATGAACCTGCCCTTGTTTATTATAATTATTTAAAAAATTTCTTCCACATACATTTAGAAGCACATCAGACAGTGCTATCACATTTGCTTCAACTGTCGAACATAAGTTAGACAACTCAAGAGAAGGAAAGCTTATCATAATTGCCTATATCTTCACTTTCCTTGTTCTTTTTTCCTTTTTGATTCTACAAGGTTCCTTCTTCTGTCATTGCCTTTCAACTTAGAGAAGTTTGCTTAGCAATTCTTTTTGGGTACATCTGCTTTAAAAAATGTTCTCATTTTCCTTTTATCTGAGAATATCTTGTTGTCCTCATTATTCCTGAAGGATATTTTTGCTGGGTATCTTGACTGGTAGATTTTCAGGATTCTGGGTTGACAGCTCTTTTCTTTCAGCATTTGAAAAATGTCATGTGATTTCCTATGGCCTCTGTGGTTTCTGATGAGAAATCTGTCATTTGAATTATGTTGCCCTCATAGGTAAGGTGTCATTATTCTCTGGCTGCTGTCAAGATTTTTTCTTTGTGTTTAGTTTTCAGTAGTTTAATTATTGTGTGTCTTACAGGAGATTTGGGTTTATCCTGTTTGGGGTGTGCCGAGCTTCATGAATATTTAGATCTGTGTCTCTTGACAAAACTGAGAAGTTTTCAGCCATTATTTTTTTGAGTACCTCTTCAGCCCTGCCTTCTTTCTCCTCTTCTTCTGGGACTCTGATGACATTAAGGTTAGATCTTTTGTTATAGCCTCATAGCCCCTGAGGGTCTGTGTATGTTTTTCAAACTATTTTCTCTCTGTTGTTGAAATTGGATGATTTTGGTTGTTCTCTCTTCCTGCTCATGGATTCTTTCTTCTGTCCCCTCTATCCTTCTATTGAGTGCATCCACTGAGCTGTTTACTTTTGTTATTGTATTTTCTAGTTATAATATTTCCATTTGGTTCTTTCTATATTTATTTAGTTGCTGAGACTTTCTATTGCTTTGCTGAGGCTTCCTATTTTTTCATGTTTCAAGTGTGTTCATAATTGTTTTTTTTTTTTTTATTAATTTTATGATGGATTACAAGCTTGTGAAATTTCAGTTGTACATTTTTGTTAGTCATGTTGTGGGTGCACCACTTCCCCCTCCGTACCCTCCCCCCACCCCCCCTTTTCCCTGGTAACCACCGATCAGATCTCCTTCTCAATATACTAATTTCCACCTATGAGTGGAGTCATATAGAGTTCGTCTTTCTCTGTCTGGCTTATTTTGCTTAACATAATACCCTCAAGGTCCATCCATGTTGCTGCGAATGGACCAATTTTGTCCTTTTTATGGCTGAGTAGTATTCCATTGTGTATATATACCATATCTTCTTTATCCAGTCATCAGTTTCTGGGAATTTAGGTTGGTTCCACGTCTTGGCTATTGTAAATAATGCTGCAATGAACATAGGGGTGTAAAGGACTCTTGGGATTTCTGATTTCAGGTTCTTAGGATAGACACCCAGTAGTGGGATGGCTGGGTCATAAGGTATTTCTATTTTTAACTTTTTGAGAAATCTCCATACTGTTTTCCATAGTGGCTGTACCAGTTTGCATTCCCACCAACAGTGTATGAGGGTTCCTCTTTCTCCACAACCTCTCCAACATTTGTCGTTCTTGGTTTTGGATGTTTTTGCCAATCTAACGGGGGTAAGGTGATATCTTAGTGTAGTTTTGATTTGCATTTCCCTGATGATTGGCGATGATGAACATCTTTTCATGTGTCTATTGGCCATATTCATATCTTCTTTTGAGAAATGTCTGTTCATGTCCTCTGCCCATTTTTTGATCGGGTTGTTTGTTTTTTTGTTGTTAAGCAGTGTGAGTTCTTTGTATATTATGGAGATTAACCCTTTGTCGGATAAGTGGCTTGTAAATATTTTTTCCCAATTAGTAAGCTGTTTTTTTGTTTCAATTCTGTTTTCCCTTGCCTTGAAGAAGCTCTTTAGTCTGATGAAGTCCCATTTGTTTATTCTTTCTATTGTTTCCCTCAACTGAGGAGTTACAGTGTCCGAAAAGATTCTTTTGAAACTGATGTCAAAGAGTGTACTGCCTATATTCTCTTCCAAAAGACTTATTGTCTCAGGCCTAATCTTTAGGTCTTTGATCCATTTTGAGTTTATTTTGGTGTGTGGTGAAAAAGAATGGTCGATTTTCAGTCTTTTGCATGTGGCTGTCCAGTTTTCCCAGCACCATTTGTTGAAGAGACTTTCTTTTCTCCATTGTAGGCCCTCTGCTCCTTTGTCGAAGATTAGCTGTCCATAGATGTGTGGTTTTATCTCTGGGCTTTCAATTCTGTTCCATTGATCTGTGGACCTGTTTTTGTACCAGTACCATGCTGTTTTCATCACTGTAGCTTTGTAGTATGTTTTGAAATTGGGGATTGTGATTCCGCCGGCTTTGTTTTTCTTGCTCAGGATTGCTTTAGCAATTCGCGGTCTTTTGTTCCCCCATATGAATTTTAGGATTGTTTGTTCAATTTCTGTGAAGAATGTTCTTGGGATTCTGATTGGGATAGCATTGAATCTGTATATTGCTTTAGGTAGTATGGACATTTTAACTATGTTTATTCTTCCAATCCATGTGCAAGGAATGTTTTTCCATCTCTTTATGTCATCGCCTATTTCTTTCAAGAAAGTCTTGTAGTTTTCATTGTATAGATCCTTCACTTCCTTGGTTAAGTTTATCCCAAGGTATTTTATTCTTTTCGTTGTGATTGTGAATGGGATAGAGTTCTTGAGTTCTTTTTCTGTTAGTTTATTGTTAGTGTATAGAAATGCTACTGATTTATGCACGTTAATTTTATACCCTGCTACTTTGCTGTAGTTGTTGATTATTTCTAATAGTTTTTCTGTGGATTCTTTGGGGTTTTCTATGTATAAGATCATGTCGTCTGCAAACAACGCGAGTTTTACTTCTTCGTTACCTATTTGGATTCCTTTTATTTTTTTTTCCTGCCGAATTGCTCTGGCCAGCACCTCCAGTACTATGTTGAATAGGAGTGGTGAAAGTGGGCACCCTTGTCTTGTTCCTGTCCTCAGAGGGATGGCTTTCAGCTTTTGTCCATTGAGTATGATGGCTGTGGGTCTATCATATATGGCCTTTATTATGTTGAGGTACTTTCCTTCTATACCCATTTTACTGAGGGTTTTTATCATAAATGGGTGTTGGATCTTGTCGAATGCTTTCTCTGCGTCTATTGAGATGATCATGTGGTTTTTGTTTTTCATTTTGTTGATGCAGTGTATCACGTTGATTGACTTGCGGATGTTGAACCATCCCTGTGTCCCTGGTATAAATCCCACTTGATCATGGTGTATAATCTTTTTGATGTATTGCTGTATTCGGTTTGCCAAAATTTTGTTGAGGATTTTTGCATCTATGTTCATCAGTGATATCGGCCTGTAGTTCTCTTTCCTTGTGTTGTCCTTGTCAGGTTTGGGGATCAGAGTGATGTTGGCTTCATAGAATGTGTTAGGGAGTTCGCCATCTTTCTCAATTTTCTGGAACAGTTTGAGGAGAATAGGTATTAAGTCTTCTTTGAATGTTTGGTAGAATTCTCCAGAGAAGCCGTCTGGTCCTGGACTCTTGTTTTTGGGGAGGTTTTTGATTACCGTTTCTATTTCCTTACTTGTGATTGGTCTATTCAGATTCTCCATTTCTTCCTGATTCAGTTTGGGGAGATTGTAGGAGTCTAGGAATTTGTCCATTTCTTCCAAGTTGTTCAATTTGTTGGCATATAGTTTTTCATAGTATTCTCTTATGATCTCTTGTATTTCATTGGTATCTGTTGTGATTTCTCCTCTGTCATTCCTGATTTTATTAATTTGCGCTTTCTCTCTTCTTTTCTTGGTGAGTCTGGCTAGGGGTTTGTCAATTTTGTTAATTCTTTCGAAGAACCAACTCTTTGTTTCATTGATCCTTTCTATTGTCTTTTTTGTTTCAATATCGTTTATTTCTGCTCTTATTTTTATTATTTCCCTCCTTCTACTGACTCTGGGCTTTGTTTGTTCTTCTTTTTCTAGTTCCGTTAGGTGTCGTTTGAGGTTGCTTATGTGAGCTTTTTCTTGTTTAGTGAGGTGAGCCTGTATTGCGATGAATTTCCCTCTTAGGACTGCTTTTGCTGCATCCCAAATGATTTGGTATGTCGTGTTCTCATTTTCATTTGTCTCCAGATAATATTTGATTTCTTCTTTAATTTCTTCAATGATCCATTGTTTGTTGAGAAGCGTGTTGTTTAGTCTCCACATTTTTGCACCTTTCTCTGCTTTTTTCTTGTAGTTGATTTCTAGTTTAATAGCGTTATGATCAGAAAAGATGCTTGATATTATTTCAACTCTCTTGTATTTATTGATGTTTGCTTTGGTTCCCAAAATATGGTCAATCCTTGAGAATGTTCCATGTGCACTTGAGAAGAATGTGTAACCTGCTGTTTTTGGATGAAGTGTTCTATATATATCTATTAAGTCCATCTGGTCTAAATTTTCATTTAATTCTATTATTTCCTTGTTGATTTTCTGTCTGGATGTTCTGTCCATTGGTGTTAATGGTGTGTTGAGGTCCCCTACTATTATTGTATTGTTGTTGATGTCTTCTTTTAGTTCTATTAAGAGTTGCTTTACAAATTTTGGTGCTCCTGTGTTGGGTGCGTATATATTTATAAGTGTTATGTCTTCTTGGTGGAGAGTCCCTTTTATCATTATATACTGTCCCTCTTTATCTTTCTTTATCTGTTTTGCTTTGAAATCTACCTTGTCTGATATTAGTATAGCGACACCTGCTTTCTTTTGTTCATTATTAGCTTGGAGTATTGTTCTCCATCCCTTCACTCTGAGTCTGTGTTTGTCTTTGGGGCTGAGGTGTGTTTCCTGGAGGCAGCATATTGTTGGATCTTGTTCTTTGATCCATCCTGCCACTCTGTGTCTTTTGATTGGGGAGTTCAATCCATTTACATTTAGAGTGATTATTGAGACGTGGGGGCCTACCACTCCCATTTTGTGTCTTGTTTTCCGGTTTTCTTCAGTTTCCTTTGTTTCTCGTCCCATGGTTTAATCTGTTCTGATGTAGAGCTGCTACTCTCTGTTGTTGTCCTTCTACTTATCTCCTCTGCTCTTGGTTTTGTAGCCCCTTTCCTTTTTTGGATTTTTCAGGAATGAGGGTTTTCCTGAGGATTTCCTGAAGAGGAGGTTTTGTGGCAATGAACTCCCTTAATTTTTGTTTATCTGGGAAAGTTTTTATTTCTCCATCGTATTTGAAGGATATTTTCGCTGGGTAGAGAATTCTCGGCTGTAGATTTTTGTGCTTCAGATTTTTGAATATATCATTCCACTCTCTTCTAGCCTGTAAAGTTTCTGCTGAGAAATCTGCTGATAGCCTGATGGGGGTTCCTTTGTAGGTTAGTTTCTTTTGCCTGGCTGTCCTTAATATTTTCTCCTTGTCGTTGACTTTTGCTAGCTTCACTACTATATGCCGTGGAGTTGGTCTTCTTGCATTGATAAAGTTTGGAGATCTATTGGCTTCTGTCACCTGAAGATCCATCTCCCTCACCAGATTTGGGAAGTTCTCAGCCATTATTTCTTTGAATAGGTTTTCTGCCCCTTTCTCCTTCTCTTCTCCCTCTGGTATACCTATAATCCTTACGTTGCATCTCCTAATTGTGTCTGATAATTCTCGGAGAGTTTCTTCATTTCTTTTAAGTCTTGCTTCTCTCTCCTCCTCTGCCTGCAACAATTCTATATTGCCATCTTCCAAATTGCTAATTCTTTCCTCCATATTATCGGCCCTACTGTTCAGAGCATCTAGATTTTTCTTAATCTCCTCTATTGTGTTCTTCATTTCCAATATTTCTGTTTGGTTCTTCTTTATCGTATCAAACTCTTTTGTGACATAGCTCCTGAACTCGTTGAGTTGTCGGTCAGAATTCTCTCTTAACTCATTGAGAATCTTAATGATGGCTGTTTTGAAGTCATCATCATTTAGGTTATATATCTCATTTTCTTTGGGATTGTTTTCTGTATATTTGTTGCTTTCTTTCTGTTCTGGAGATTTAATGTATTTTTTCATATTGCTTGATGTTGTTGATTTGTGCCTCCGCATGGAAATAGAGTTTAGTTGCTCCTTTCACTTGTTTCAGCTGCTGCGGTGGGGGGAGCAGCTGTTTATATTTCACCAACCAGGAACCCTGTCCGTAGTTGCTAACTGGGCCTGGGCCCCTCTTCGTAGCCACAGTGGCCCTTTGGATTCCCTCCTCTGCCGTGGGGGCCGTCACAGGGGGGCTTCAGGCTGCAGGTGCCTACTGTTGCAGCCCACCTAGATGTGCTCTCTCCTTGGGGTCTGCAACGGTGTTATGGGCTTTTCCAGCGGCCAGGGGTGGGATCACTTATATTTGTCGCTCCATTGCTGTCGGCACCCACCAAATCTCACTTGTCCTCTATGGGTCGCAAGAGAGCTATTGGCATCTTCTACAGTCTGTGGTTAGTACACCTAGCTATGCTGCTTTTGCCCTGGGGTCTTCCAGCCTTGTGGCTGGCGGCTGGGTGCCTTCTACTGGTGCTGTGCAGAGGCTTTCCCTAAGGCTGCTGTGAGCCTGTAGGGTTTCCCCCTAGGCTACTAAGCTGGGTCTCTGGAACTCTCTCCAGCCCCAGTCCTCTCTGAGATCTCCGGCAATCCCTAGCCTCACGGGGTGGGCAACGGCAGCTGGGGGTCGCCCCGCCCTCTGGGATTCTCTCCGGGACTCTCCCGGAGCCGTGAATGCTCAGCGTGGCCCCTCTGCTAACGGCAGACAGAGAGTTTTGTCTGCTGCCCGGGCGGAGCTCCGGCGCTTCCCCTCTGGGTCGCAGAACCGGCCTTTGAAAGTTCCCCCCGCCCCGGTCCTCTCCGAGATCTCCGGCAATCCCTAGACCCACGGGGCGGGCAACGGCAGCTGGGGGTCGCCCCGCCCTCAGGGCTTCTCTCCTGGCCTCTGCCGGAGCCGTGAATGCTGGGCGTGGCCCCTCTGCTAATGGAAGACAGAGAGTTTTGTCTGCTGCCCGGGCGGAGCTCCGGCGCTTCCCCTCCGGGTCGCAGAACCGGCCTTTGAAAATTCCCCCCGCCCCGGTCCTCTCCGAGATCTCCGGCAATCCCTAGCCCCACGGGGCGGGCAATGGCAGCTGGGGGTCGCCCCGCCCTCTGGGGTTCTCTCCGGGCCTCTCCCGGAGCCGTGAATGCTCAGCGTGGCCCCTCTGCTAACGGCAGACAGAGAGTTTTGTCTGCTGCCTGGCGGAGCTCCGGCGCTTCCCCTCCGGGTCGCAGGACCGGCCTTTTGAAAGTTCCCCCCGCCCCGGTCCTCTCCGAGATCTCTGGCAATCCCTAGCCCCACGGGGCGGGCAACGGCAGCTGGGGGTCGCCCCGCCCGCTGGGATTCTCTCCGGGCCTCTGCCGGAGCCGTGAATGCTCAGCGTGGCCCCTCTGCTAACGGCAGACAGAGAGTTTTGTCTGCTGCCCGGGCGGAGCTCCGGCGCTTCCCCTCCGGGTCGCAGAACTGGCCTTTGAAAATTCCCCCGGCCCCAGTCCTCTCCGAGATCTCCGGCAATCCCTAGTCCCACGGGGCGGGCAACGGCAGCTGGGAGATCTCCGTGCCCTCCGTGTCTCTCTCTGGGACCCTCCGGGCGCCCCGAGCACCAGGCTGGGTCTCCCCGCCAATGGCGGGGAGAGACTCTCCCCGCGGGCTCAGGTGTGCAACTCCAAAGTTTCCCTCTGCGTTTAGGAGTAATTGCAGGGGGTTTAGGTAGGGTTCTGGTCACCTGTTTCCACCGTCGCTCCTCTGTTGTGTTCTTGCTCCTGCCCTAGATGTGTGTGGATCCTCTGGGGGCGTCCGTTGGAAGAAAGCCGCTTGCGGGTACTAGGCTGCCCGTCGGGGTCGGAGAGTTTTCACCTATTTCCACATCCTCCCGGAGGAAAGTCCATCCGCCTTCCGATGTATAGTCGCGTGGGTGTCTCAGATGTCCTGAGATGCTGTCTGGATATCCTTTGTCAAGCGATAAGTGTCCAAATAATTGTAGACTCGAAGGGCGAGAGACAAAGAGGACTACTCACAGCGCCATCTTGGCTCTTCTCCCCCACTGTCAGTTTTTTTAACTGTAGGTTACAATCTGTACAGATTACACCGTTTTCATTTTGGACGCGGCTCAAGATTACAGGTGACCGCGGTGCCCCAAAGCGCCAGGTGGAAACTTTTTCCCGGGGTGACGTGACAGACGGAAGATGCAAAGCAGCCCGCTCCGAGACCCCGGCCCATTCTGGACGCGCCCAGGGTCGGCGGCCGAGACGACTCATAATTGTTTATTGAAATATTTTCATCATGGCTGCTTTACAGTCTTTGTCAGATAATGCTAACGTCTCCATCATCTCAGTGTTAGTGTCTACTAATTGTCTTTTTGCATTCAGTTTGGGGTCTTCCTGGTTCTTGGTATGATGATTGATTTTCTCTTGAAACCTGGACATTTTTGTATTATGGTGAAACTCTGGATTTCATTTAAGTCTTGGGTTTTAACAGGCTTTTTCTGGCACCACTTTCTTGGGGTTTGGGGATGACTCTGTTACTTACAGGTAGAGGTAGAAGTCCAGGTTCCCCATTAGACCTCTGCTGACACTGAGGGGAGAGATCTTGTCCTTACTGCTGGTCAGGGGATTGGGTGGGAGTTTCAACTCCCCACATGGTCTCCACTTACATTGGGGAGTGGTTACCATGCAGCAGGGGTGAAAGTCCTGCTCCCTACTCAATCTGCTCTGAATCCGCAGGCAGGGTCGGGGGGAGGTTGGGGGAACTCATCCCAGCCTCATGAGGGAGGATGTCCAGGCTCCCTCTTAGCCTTTGTTGGCATGGGTGGGGCAGGGCTGCGCTTTTTTTGTGTGGTGTTTGGTGGGAGTAGAGCTGTTATTGTCTGAGATGTGCTGAGTCACTCCTTTTCTGGCCCTCTGACTAGGGAGAGGTGTCTTTACTTGGGGCTTTGTCTGCACCCGTTGGTGTCCCAGGTTGCTGACCTGTTCAGCTCCAACAGATACATGAGCCAAAAGAAACCCAGAGAACACTGGACATATTGCTCCTCAGGTCCCCAGGTCCCTGACTGGTTGGCCTTCTTCTCTCCACCCTTCACAGCTGTCCACTTGTATAATTTACAGTGTTTTTAGTTGTACCTAGTGGGAAGAATAGGGAAAATTACGTCTTCTTCATCTTCCTGGAAGTGGACTCTCTCTTCTCAGGGCTTTATCTCCTCTGATATGCCTTGGAGAGAAGTTCAGAGGGGAGGTCTAACCCCTGGATCTATGCATTCTTTTGTTTTTATATCCAGCTGCCTGGTTCCTACCTGCTCCCAGGAAAGCTTAGAATTTGGGCTTGGGGTTCAGGGTCCTCCTCAGACTGTCCCAAAGACCATGTTTAGCAGCTGGCCAACTGTTGTGACTGAGCCCTCCTCACAGAACCCACAATTGACATAGTTCAGACTTTTGTGCTCTTTAGATGAAAAATGTTATTGAAATTCTGTTATTTAAATTTTAAAAATGACTTTGTTTTCTTGGGAAGTTTGTTCTGTATTCTTGATTTTCTCTGTTTCGTGATAGATATTGATATTAAGGCCATACTTTTGGGGATAGCATGGTTAAACTATGCTTATTTTCTAAATCCACAGTGCTTGATATTATGCTAATATTGCAAATGTGCTTTCAATTGAGAATACTCCTGGAAATGGACCAATAATTGCCACATAAATACACAGTTCATATGGGATATTTTTTAGTTGCTCTTGGCAAATGGGACAGACTTGCTTATTATTAATTACATTTAATCCTAAAGTAAGGGTAACAGTGACTGCAGGACTGGGTCTCTGCAGCAACCATTCTCTAAGTGTCGTGTTTCAAACTGAGCTCTCAGAACAAGTTGCCATAGGAGGCCGGCCTGTTGGGTGAAAATTCCCATCAGCTTCTACTGCGAGTGCCATTGAGCCTCCTGAGATTTAGAACTGTGCCAAGTGTTGGAATATTGCCATTTGTAAATTTTTTAAAAATGTTGGATTTGCATTTGAAAAAATATTGAAGTGTGTTCATGAAGGCAGCTTATATGTACTGAGCTATTCTTTTAATTCCACCCAGAATATGAAGTTCTTATCAAGTTCTGGACCTCCTTCCACCACACTTACACACACACACACAAGCAAGCACAGAGCTGCCCTGATTTGAAGATTTTGGTAGTGTGTTTTTGTACAAGGCATAAAAATATATCTCTGTAATTACATGATATTTAGTGATTAGATAATTATGGATAATTGCATAGGGTAGTTCTAAGTGCTAAAGTGTTATCATAAGATCTAAAATGTACAAATTGCATAATAATTATTCTTGGGAGTTATTTGGTAATTTTAACATAATTATCATGTGATCTGCAGTGCATGTAATTAATGCATAATCACATGAATTTTGCCTTCATAACTACTTCGCCCTTGTTATAAAGTTCTTTGTCATAACATTTGAGTATAAATATAATGTAATTGGCTCCCAGATACAGTACATTAAGCCCCATGATAATTGCTTTCACAGTAACAATATCCCTTATTTCGTGCCAAATGTGTGGCTCTTAAGCAGGATGGGGTTAAGAAGAACAAATCACACAAGATATGCCAATGAACAGGCGGAATGGTGGCTGAGTGGTGGGTGAATATGTACACATTTGAGTGAAGAGTATCTTTGCTATGACCAAAACCTTGCTGTGTAGAAATTTGCCTCTTTTATCGTGGACAGAATCTCTTTTCTAACTGAAATGTGTGCCTGATTGAAGGCTCCTTGCTGTCCAGCCACGGCCAGCACCCACTATGCCTAATTTTTTCATATAGCAAAGTACCCATCGTATTTCTGGGCTATTAGTTTCAGAAAGCTGGAGTTTCTATAAGGAGAAGACCTTATTAGTAAACCACAGTGAAAGAGAGCTTTGGTTTATTGATAATATTGAGGGAAACCTTCCTAAATGGCAGCAATTACTCATGAGACTGAAACAAGAGCTTTGGCTCAACTTCCAAATTGACAATGCAGTTTTTGCAACTTTCCCCACAGGTTTCACATGGCAGGATGACTATACCCAGCATGTGATGGCCCAGGAACTCTCAAACCTTCCCAAAACCTACCCACAACGTCCTGAAAGTTCCAACCCAGCCAGGTAAGCAGACTTGGTTTATGTCTCCTGGCTGTCTGGCACAGCTGGCATCCATCCAGCCTGTCTCTTTTTCAGTGTAGCGAAGCCTCTGGTGTGGAGGTTTCACAAAGTTGGGATGTCTATAAGGAGGGGATGGGTGCTTCCGTCTCCACTGTGTCTTGGCCCAGGGGGAAAGATGCATTGGAGCGCCTCTCTTACGAAGTGCCATTCTCACTGACAGACATGCTCAAGGGTCCCTGCCCTAGCTCTTCCCGGAGGCCCTTGGAAAGTCCTGCATCTTCAGAGCCTTGCTTGAAAGCAGAGAAGTCAAGAATTTTCATTTCCCAGTAAGGCTTTATGTTCGCTTTATACAAAAAGCAGAATTAGATCGTGGAAGTCTTCCTGTTCCCCCAGCATAGCTACCTATAGGAATTGAATATTTAACCCCACACCGTGTCACTGCATCTTCCCTGCATGCTGTGAGGAAATTACTCATGTCTCCTCTATTCTTGCAGGGTGGAAACTGAGACATAGGGAAGTTGAAAACAGTCCAAAGACAACAAGTAAGCGAGCTGAGACTGTTTCATTCCTGAGCTGTTGTGCTCTTTTTCTTCGTGGTTATAAAGCATGAAAAGGAACTTCCCTAAAGGCTTAGTTGGGAAAGTCCATTTCTTCCTGAGAGAGAATTTTCTAAATCCATAGCCTTTGGTTAGAAAAATCTCTATAGCTGAATTTGCGTCTGCCTTTGTGTTCATGACCATCTAATAGATGAAGCAGCTAAGTCACCAAGAAGTTGATCTCCAAGTCCTGTGGGATGAAATGAATGAATACACGTAAAGAACTTGTACATACAGAATATGTCACCATATTAGCTCTCTCGCTGGCCAGACTGTGAGTTTCTTGAGAGTAAGAACTGTGTCTCTGTATTTCCTATGACAGTACATCTCCCTTGAATGCCTCGTTTGTCAAAGAGAATGTGCCACTATAGTCTGTGTGTGTAAGACGTTTCTGTAGAAAAAACAAAAACCAAACCCAAAACCAAAGTCGAACTATCTTGAATTCCCATTTTCATTTTGGATGAGTTCAAACTCTTCCCACTGCTCTTTAGATTACACCTGGGTATTTAAGTTCCACCCACTCCTTCTTCCCTCTTAGTGAAGATTTAACTGAGCGTGGAGCACCATCCCTAACAACCTTGCACTCCACTAAGAGAGGGAATTGGGCTGGAGAGCCCAAGAAGGTCAAAGAGCAGAGGGATAGGAGAGTCAAGAAAACTGAGCAAGGAATAACTCTCTATGTGGTCTAAATGTGACTGAAAAGTACAGCCAAGGTGGGGAAAAACCAGAGTATGGTGTCACCAAAAGCAGAGTGTGTCCAGAGAGAATGACTGAGAAATCAGACCAGGTGAGACCATGGCACAGACACCTGGGTCACTACATTCTTAGCAGTGTCAATAATGTCAGTTTTTTAGTTGCCAGTTTTATTATGAAAAATGGTACCTTTTATTTTTATTACAAGTGAGATTAAAGATTTAAGAGTATACATATATAAAGATTGGAATTTTATTCTATATGAATTTCCTGTATGTGATCTTTGTCCATATAAGTATTTTTCGCGTTTTTCTGTTTTGTTTCATTCAGTATAGAGTCTTTATATTTAAGACTAGTAACTTTCATTTCTCATACTTGTAGAAATATTTTTTCCAGTCTATACCATAGATGGCACTAGATATAGTTGCTAATGAAAACAGAGAGCTCTCAGCCCTCTATAGACTGGATTCTAGTTTCTTTCCTTGAGCTGTTGAACCTCAAGAAAACCAGTCATCCATCTCTAAAGGCAGCGTCCCATTCGGGGAGGACATGATGGGATAGTCTCCAGATTCCTTCCCACCCTCTCTGCCGGCTCTGCCCAGAGAGACGGGTCTTCTTGGGCTTCCAGTAGGTCCCCTTGACCTCGGGCTGGGGTTGGGTTTGGCCTGTGGGTGCAGCCCCAGCGTGGAGGGTGGGGTCCAGATGACAGGTGACTATTCTGCCCAAGGTCACAGCCCTCTCTGCCCTTAGCTCTGGTCCCGTGACTCCTCCCTCCTGTCCATCCAGTGGTTCTCCACCATAACCCTCGTTGGTTCTTAGTCCTGCCATGCCTTTGTAAATAGTTCCCTTAGTAAACTCCCAGGATATCCCATTTCAGGGTGCCGTCTGTTTCCTGTGGGGACTCTGCCTGATAGAGAGACTCAGCAGCCAAAATAAGGAGCATAGCAGCCTGTCGTCTTCCTGCTCAGCTGCTGTTCCTGCAGCAGTGTGTCAAGGTTACGTGATCGTCATGATACATGTGGAATAATTTTCATTCTTTTCATAAAGTTTCTGCAAATCTTTAGCATTGAAATGATCTGCTTCCTGGTATATGTATTTTTAATCTTTCTTTGTAGGTAAATCTCATGACACTTTCATTGTCTTCCAAGATTATTGGCAAAATATGCTCATAGTTTTTTATTGAGTGAAATTGGGGCATTTATATTTTGCAGAGAACTATCATCCTTTTCACAGGGATTTCCAAATTTGTTCACTTAGTGCAACACATGGTGTTTATTGTATTAGAATTCCAAAATCATCCAGCGTATGTGTGGTTGTCACTCCTTCGTCATTTTTAACTTTATTTTTCTCTTCACTCTTTCAACACAATTTTTAAAAAGAATTATCTCTTGAATATTCTTCTTTCTACTATCCTTAGATTTATTGTCTTTTATAAAAGTTCTTGAGTTGAACATTTTGTTCATCTTTTTATTTATTCATCTTTAAAAAGTAATGAAATCACCCAAGTCTCTGCATTTGCCTGTGTCATATCAGCATGATCCTGTGATTTCAATGTGTTCTCATCAGTTTTTGTTGTAAATTATATGTAATTGCAATTTCATATCCTTTGGGAACAATAAGCGTTTGTAGTCTTTTTCATTTTTTCATAATTATGTGTTGTTTTTAAACTTTAGCGTAAATTTTACTCCATTTTAGTCAGAGAATATTACTTGTTCAGTTTTTAGTTTTTGGAAATTTTGAGGTTTATACTATACTTTTATTAATTTTCAGTGGATTCTTCAAAAGGATATTATATCCACTATTTGTAGGGTAAAGATTTTTATATACAGTTTATAATTATATATATACATATAATTTGCAATTGTGTATAAATATCAATCATAATACTAAAAAATCAGTATGTCCTTATTTATGTTTGACTCATTGAAATTTCTTAGACACAAACTGTGTTTCCGTAAGTTTTCCTTTCATTGTTAATATATTTTGCTTTATACACTTAGAGGTCCTGACATTTAGCACATAAAGGTTTATATCATTTCATCTTTATTGTCAATCATACCTATTGCCATTTTTAAATGATGTCTTTGTCGCCTCTAATGTTTTTTGTCTTGGATTCCATTTTTCTAAAATTAGTATTGCCATTCCTAATTTTGGCCTTGTTTTTGCTGCCTAATTAATCTGTGGCCGTCCTTTAAAGTTTCACCCGTTGGACTCTTTCTGTTTTATCAGTAACATCGAATGCATTTTTGCAGCCTCCCAGACAGCTCAGTAAGGGCACTCACACCATGGAAGGCCCTGATTTATTTCTTTCCTCTATGGACTGTGATTAGTTTGCTTTTCCCATCTTTAGTAGTTGTAACTATGTATCTTATTTTAAATTCAATTTGTGGCTATTGCCCTTAGGTTTTCCAGATATTTTTAAGTAACAGGTTTATGTAGTTATTAATAAAGGAGTCCATATCTTCTGGTCCCCCACCTGAGATAAGGAGCTTGTGCTTCCCCCTTCTCCACTTTCCAAGTGGGGCTTCTGACCAGCATATCCCTAGCACCTGGAGTGCACCTTTCACGAGGCAGACATCCTGTTGGTATCTGTTGAATAAAGGAAGGAAGGAGAGCATGAACTATCTGCTGATGCTTTGAATTATTATCTGGGTAGCTACACTAACCAGGAATCTTGACCGACTTTCTTCATTCCAGGGGTGCATTTCTAGAGCATTCTGTGCTTGGTAGATTTGTGAGTATCCACAGTCGGCCAGTGAGAAAGTACTTGGCATTCTTCATTCAAGTCAGTTTATGTTTAGAGAGATTAGGGTCCTTGCCCCAAACCAATGGCCCATTCAGGAGGCAGAGATGAGTTAGAATGCAGTCTTCAGGGGGCCCTGGCCTGTTCTGGGCTGATCGGAGTGAGCATGCATGAGAAAGCCGGAAAGAGGCATGATGCAGACAGTCAGTGCAGCGACACTGGGTGTAAGGACAGAGCTGGAAGTGTTTGGGCATGCTGAGGACCTAAGACCCTAAGAATGCCCTTTGCCAAAGCTCCTGAGACAGGAAGAGATGACTGGGAGTGCCAGCATGATGCAATGAACTCCAGTAACACTGGAGAGAACCGTGACCAGAAGATTGGGTCAGGGGGGTCATGAGAGTTTTATGTGAAAAATAAAATGAGCCTGAAATCATTATTAAATAAGGTTAGGATTATTGAGAAAAGGAGTGAGAACCAGGTTCACCTGTGCTCTTTGCAAAGATTTTGTTCATAATTTGGATTTTTTTGCCTCCAGCTAATTGGGTAACAATTTAAAGGACTTCATATTATTTTGAGCCTGAAGGTCAGTTCATGTAAGTGGGAAAGAGAGTAGTGGAGTCCTAAGTGTAGAACACTTTTGATCTTTTAGAAGTAGAAGATATATATTTATAAAGTTTGACCTACTTCAAACCAAATGACAGGGCAAAAGTCAATTTGCAAGTTAATTGCTACAAAACCGCACAACATAATGATGAACACTCCCATCACTGTAACATATTACAGCATCACAAACAAATCTGCAAGTACCCACAGGCACACAGGGAAGATGAATAAGACAATTTAAAGGCACATTTATGAGGTGGTGCTATCTGCATTGATTAGTAATTAGTGAGAAAAATAGACGAAATACCAGAAAAGTACATTGACTTCAGTTAAATTACACTCTGACAACGTAGGACATGGAATTTCATGCATTGAAGAACGGTCAAGGGAACAATAGCCGTGACTGAGAATAGCTGTGGGGCCTTGGTGATCAATGTGCTGTTGAGTCTGAGCTAATATGACTGAAAAGCCATTAGAAATAAAAACAGGACAGTTTTATCAATTGAGATAGTTAAGCACAAATATGAAGATTTTCTGTAAGTCCAAGCTTTTATGAAATACATGCATATATCACACACCTAACATTAGGGATCTGTTCTTGAAAATCGGACGTTCTACGTGAAATCACTGCTTGGGAGCCTGTTCTCCATTACTTTAAGTGGGAAATCTATGATGAGTTACACACCCACCTAAAACCCCAATGGGTTTCCTAAAGTGTGTCTAAATCATAGTGAGTACCCACAGATGAGTAACAAGCTGTTGTGTTTTGATAAAAAATACTTAAATCATTGTTTCCTGGTCACCAAAAGTGGAGATGGCTATTAGCAAATGGGCACTTGATTTGCAGTAACACAGCCTCACCCAGAACCTGCAAAACACACACATAGACACACACACGTGTAGACACACTCATGCATGCATGCGTGGTGATGTCAGCCTGTGGTCACTGCCAAATTCCTTGTTACAATCAGAACATAGAGCATTCCCTTTGATAAAGCAGCATTCTTACTGTTTGGCTAGAATAGGGTATCCAGATCAGCCTGTCGTAAATGGACGTCATCCCTTGGCCTGCAGAAGTCAGGTGGCGAGCAGATAACAGTGCTGGCAGTAACTATACATGCTCACCACACGGGCATGTGGACCTTAGTGGTTGTCCTGTACCACTGAGGTGGCGAGTGTGGAGAGAAGCGGATGGATCTGGGTGTATTGTTTAGGTCATCTCGTGGGATGGTGTTGACGTGTAGGCAGAGGGAAGAGAAAAGCACAAGAGTAACAGTCAATCCTCTAGGTTTGTGGCTTAAGCAACCTGTTGAATGGTGTTGCCATTTACAGAGCTGTGTTGTCGATGGGCATCACTAAGCTATTTGCTTATAGCAATGTGCAAGAGGAAAAAGATAAACTGAGGGAAGAGCTCTTAAACTAAAGGGAATCTGGACTGGATCATTTGGGAAGTTCTCAGCCTATCAAGAGTGCAAAAGATGCTGATGGCAGGAATTCATTGTCAGGAAAGCCAGGAATGGGGAGGCCAGCCCTTTGCCAGTCCTTTACAGGGATCAAGAGGCTGGAGAATTCAATGACAGGCGTCTGTGAAGAGACACCTTCCTGTCTGATTTCCTTCCCCACTTAGGAGACACCCTGGGCCTTTTCCAGATGGGTGGTGTGCATCAAAGCAAAGTTGTCAATTGGGCTGCAAAGCTCTGGGTCAGCAGAACCCTCAGCACTGAAGCCGATGTCCAGGTCCAGGCTGTGAGATGGAAAGCTCTTTATGGCCCGGGCTCTGGGAAGCAGCCCTGTCACCTTTGGCCAGCTCTCGGCAAGCCAGGGTGAGAAGACAGGGAGCAAATCTAGACAGGAGCTGGACATTGAGGGCATTCCTTCCTACCCCGGCTTAGGTCCCAGGACAGAGTGAGTTGTGACATTGGTTTCCTGGTGCCTGTTAGGAGACTTGTGGCCCTGACTTTCTTCTGGTTCCCATGGCCATCTGGTCACTTTCTCAATGCCTTTTGTTTTGGCTGCACTTAGCCAGTGACAAATGTCTCGGCTGGGAAATAGGTGACTCTCTTAATGACTTTGAGCATAAGTAGGATGGTCACATCTGACTGCCCTTCATTTTGTCTCCCAGATTCCCAACATGACAGCCAACCTGTGTGTCTGTGGCCTTGTCCTCATGGCCCCCTCTGGACCCAGCCTCTTCCTTATAGGTACTCGGGTGCAAAGCCACATCCAGCTTCAGGATGAGCTTGCACCACACTGCCACACAGGAAATAAACAGAAAGTGTCCTCATCTGTCATTCCGGCTTCAAACTGGTCTGCCTGGCACGGTCCATGCACACAGATGGTGATCCAAGCGTGGCCTTTGGTAGTAACAGTACTACAATGTAGCAGTATGTAGCACTGTGTTAGTTTCCTACTGTGGCGAATTAGCACAATGTAGTGGCCGATTTCTTGTCTTACTGTTCTGGAGGCCAGAAGCCCAGCACGGGCCTCCCTAGGCTGAAGTCTAGGTGTCGTGGGGCTGGCCCCTTCAGCAGGCTCTGGGCGAGGGTCGCTCGTGGCTGTTTGCATCTCCAGAATCTCCCCCCCCTTGGCTCCTGGTCTGTCCTCCCAAGCTGGAACTCTTTTTCACATGACATCACTCTGACACCAACCCTCCACCTCCTCTTCCTCTTTTAAGAAGCTTGTGATCACACTGGGACGCTAACCCAGGATCATCTCTGCATCTTAGTGTCAGCTAACTAGCCACCCAATGCCTCCTGCCCCCTTATCTACCGCGTGGCGCTGCGCCTCCTGTTGCTGGGAAAGTGGCTTTCACGTTTGCTGTGATATCCTGCCTGCCTTGCTTGTAAAGTGGTCAGTTCTCTGTTCTACTGCCCCAACCTCCACTCCCGGCTGCCAGGGCTCCTTACAGCCCCGTCCGGTCAGACTGTTCCTGACTCTTTGCTTTGCCCTTGCTGTCTCTGTGCCTCCATTCCATTTCCCGAGACCTCTGGCCCCTTCCACATAGACCTCCAGCCTCAGGCCTGCCGAGCACTGCTCCTCTCTCTGCCTCTCAGACTCTCGTTGCACTTGTTGTAAGTATCAGCTCTTTCCTGTATATTAGTGTCTCCTGTAACATACTTTAGGGCTGGCCCTCTTCTCGGGGTGGCTTGTCAAGTCCCCACAGTGGCTCTGAGGTATGT
Source organism: Equus quagga (assembly GCF_021613505.1). Classification (NCBI taxonomy): domain Eukaryota; kingdom Metazoa; phylum Chordata; class Mammalia; order Perissodactyla; family Equidae; genus Equus; species Equus quagga. Next base: position 132,049,496 of record NC_060274.1, on the reverse strand, counting down.
CAGGGCATCAGGCTCAGGAGGGTGCATGAGAGATTCAAATCCTGGTTAGTGAGAGCTAAGGAGGGTCGGACCTTGCCACCTGGCCACGCATCCTGCGTGCATAATTTCTCTCATGCTCCTGCAGTGGTGTCCAGCACAGGGCCGGGTGCCTGATCACCATCCAGCTGACATGCAATGGCTCACAGTGTTCTTTTGCTTTTCAGGACCTCAATGCAGAGTGTTGATAATGAAAAGAGATACAGTCAGGAGGGTGACATTGCACTAGCCAAGGCCCTTCAGCGCTACCTGCCGTACCTGGAGGCCCTGTCCCAGGCCACCACCTCGAACCTGCTCCCCAGGATGAAGCATGGCAGACCACCATCTGAGGTGACCCTTAGCTTACTCTGTGATCTGGGATGTGTCTGTTGCCTGCTGTGTTGGTTTTCTCTGGGTGCACATACAGGGAATGCTTCCTAAGTCTTCAGCCTCTCTTTGTTTTTCTCCTGTGTCCCAGGCTAGTGGGTAGTATGGTGAGGGACAGGGACTGTGTGCAGACAAATGTCCCTGGAGCCCTTTTAGAATCACACACCACTCCCCCCGCCACGTCCAGCAGTGGCTGCCTACCCACCATCAACACTGAGCCAATCAGTGGTCCAAGCCACCCTTACCAATGGTGAGGGTCTTTCGGATGTCTTCTTTGGGACAGGCACTGGAGAAAGCCCACCATCTAAAATATGGCATGACGCTTGGGAGGCAGCACAGAGCATTGTTTCCTCCCTTTAAGGAGAGGACCTGCATTCACTGCCTGAACCCAGGACAGCAGTGGACACTCATCTGTGAGGGAAGACAAGCTCCCTGAATTTGGCTGGAATTAGGTGGGCACAGGGTGACCAACCATCGTGGTTTGCTCAGGGCTGTCCTGGAGTGAGCACTCCAAGTCCTGCGTCCAGAACACCTCTCCTTGCCAGCACACCTGCCTCGGTGTGTGCCCTGTGTGGGCGAGGAGGGCCTGGAACCAACTGACTGGCCCTCGGGGAGAAGTTCCCTTTACACCAATGCTGAATCTGCCCTGGGGCTATCTCAGAGTGCGGGAACATTCAGAAGAACACTTTAAAGAAACAGAATTAGAAATCCCCATGACCTTTTACGTGGAAAAGCATGCATGATTTTTATAACAACTTGTTAAACCGGAGTTGCCAGACTTTGACTTGCCTGGACACAGGCAGAGATGTGGGGCTACAAGTGACCCTCAGCCAGACGACCATCGCACGTCCTGAGGATGGGATTTGGGGCGAAGTATGGAAGCCCTGGAAGGTCCTGGGTGTGCTGGTGTTTGACAGGGATGCTCACACTTCTGTTTTGCCAAGCATTAGTTACATCAGCTGAAATTTGACATATTTTTGCTTCTAAGAGTGACACTCGCTGGCTGGCGTGAGGCTGGGGGTGCTTTTCACTTCCTCAGAAGCTTCCCAGTCTCCTCAGAAGATGGCTGGGGCTCTTGGAAACACGTGGGAAGAAATTTGATCCACTTATTTGATTATTTTCCTGTTACGAAGCCATTGAAATTATGTAAGCCGACTCTGGGCTGGCATTTCTGGCAACGCATACACACCAGTTCCTTTGAGAGGCCACACGGCTGACGATGCCTCACAGAGTCACCTTAGGATCTTAGTGACCTTGGAGTTGACACATCAGAAGAGAACTCATAGAAGGCTGTAGCCCCACAAGGAGATGTGGGCTAGGTTAAGAAGCTGGTTCATTTCTGCCTCTTAGGGGCAAACATCAGAAAAAGGACCTCTGTTGTCCAGCTGCTCTCCAGGATGCTCGTGTGGCGCCCTCCTCGAGGCCCCTCACCATCCAGCCTCCTTGATACGGAGGTGCCTCACAATAATGTTGGAATGTGGAGGCCCTGTGAAGAGTCCAGCACTGGCCCAGCACTCATGCTGAGGCCACAGGGGTTTCCAGAGACCCCAGGTCACGTTTGAGAGCTGCTGGGAGCGCTGTCCTGCACAGCTCTTATTCATGTTTCCCCGAGGAAACAGCGGCGAGGTGGGTCCCTGGAACCGCTGCTGAGCCTCGGGAACCTGGAAATGTGTTTGCCGAGTTCTCAGAATCCGTCCTAACGGCACGGAGTGGGGTCTCAGTCCTCACAGATGAGCACAGGCAGCCGAGTGCTAGAGCCCCTACAAGGAGAGAATGAGACCACAGAGGGACAGTTCTGCACTATGCTTCACCCATGCCCACCCCAGCCCAGGTTGCTGGCCAGACTGAGAGGCATGGTTCAAAGCCTTTCACATGAACCATCAGCCAGCATCTCAACATGGGCCTGACCCTGATTCAGCAGGGTCCACTTAACACTTTTTTTAAAATGTTAAACTTAAGGTTTTTTCAATTCATTTGCTGGTATTGACTAAGCACTTTCTATGACCCAGAGGCTCAGCTAGACGTTGTGGGGTGAGAGATGGATTCCAGAGAGGAATCTCTTCCTGGGGGAATCAGCGATGGGCAGACATGGTGGGAGAGATTCTGGACGTTCTAGAGCAGAATCCTGGCAGTTTCAGGAGCGGGCTCAGAACCAGCTCCTCTCCAAGTGCTGTGTGGCCTTGGGGAAGCTACTTAACCTCTCTGTCCTCCAGGGTCCTTGGCTGTAAAATTGAGCAATAGTGGTCATGAAGTCGTTGTGAGGATTAAGCGAGAAAATATATGTAAAGCTCATGGAGAAGGGCTCACTTGATAGTAGTTATTATTATTAATAATAAAATAATCTTTTAAAAACAAAATGACAATTAGGTCAAGAGTCTGAAAACCATCTGCTGGATTCTTAGTGGATTTCTTGACTCTACCGAGGAGAATCAGAGGAAAGCAGCCACACTCACAAAGCATATTTAATCAATATATCCCAGCGCCTCAGAATCCCCTGGAGCCGTGGGCTGCTGCCCCGGCCACAATGCAGTGCAATACAGATTTCATTTGTTTACTTCACAACCCAGTAGAGACCGACATTTCTCCCAGTCCTCTGCGTATTGGTGAGTTAAGTACATTCCGGTACAAAGTCATTGTTTTGTCCTCCTGCGTTGTCCCCTGTTGTGTCTTTATCAAAAGGATGTGATACTTTGTGCTCCATCTGGCTACTGCTGTGGGATCTCTGGGCTCCTATAATGGAGACGTCACATTATGTCCCTGGGTATTGGATGCGAGTAATCAATAAAGAGGAACCCATGTGCAGTCCAGAGATGTGTTCGAGGAGGGAGAGGAGAGAGCGGTTAAAAGTTCCAGAGACTCAGAAGAAGTTTGAATGAAAGGAAATCAGTTGAAATTTCTCTGTGAAGCAGTTTAATGTGTTTTCCCCCAACTTAACATGATATCCAACAAACCAGACTTATGTCCTCTTTGTAAGCTACAGAAACAGAAGAGGAAGGGGCGCAGGTTCCAAGGCATGGCCCGCCAGCCTCAGGGCAGTAAATGAAGCGCTGACTGCAAAGAGCATTTGGTTTTGTACAGTGGAAGCCTCAGTTGTTCACTTCTGAACTCATTATCATGTTTCTCTTTCAGTTTCAGTTGTTTACTAATTTAGCCCTCATGCTAAAACTACAGAGTCAAATTTAGAATAGAATTTGCTCCCTGGACAAGGAGCGGCATGAAATTCAACTGGAGGGAGTATTAAATGGGACCCCCAACTCTCTGCCGTATGCTCTTGCTGTTAGCACCCCAATGTGAGTAAAACAAGAGGTTTGACATTCGGCGTTAGAGATACATCGCAGCAAATTGTAGAAACTTGTTGAAAGGGGAGACTTTGGTTGCCTGTCAAGCAGTTTGTACCATGAGCATTGGGACGTGCTGTGGGTAACATCTGTGAAATGGCGAGGAGCAGCTCCTGGGGGAGGGAAAAGTGCTGCTGCTCACAGCCACTCTCAGGGTACTCACGGGACAAGGGCTTCTGAGGTGGGTAGATCATCCTCTTGCATCCATATACTAATCAGTAGAGTTTACTGCGGAGTCTTTCCAGTCCTGACTCATGTACGGTGTGATTCCAACACCAGGAATCTGACATGTGTCCTGGGGCCGTTCTCAAAGCAGCCTACCCAGCACACATTCTGGCAGAAAGTGTGATGTGTATCTTCGCACGGGGCCGGTCATCCCTTCAGGAGCTTATTCTCGAGGTGGCGGGAGGACTGAGCTCTTGGGATGGGGGTCCATTACCTCAGATGCTACTCTGCAGTCTCTGGGGTGCTTGGGAGGGGAATGGCATCCTGTCCCTGCCCACATCCCTACCTGCTCTCCATTTCAAGGAACAGACATGGGAAAAGGGGGTTGGTAGGGTCTTATTAAACATCCTTCACTAACCACTTGCTACCTTCCATCAAGTTTGGCTTCTATAATCTTTAAAACTCCCACCCAGTAAGATGACTAGACAGTGTGGTTTGTCTGGATGGCGCTGGTTTATGCCTGTTGCCCCATCATAATTACTAATAAGTCCTCCTTTCCCTCTCAGAAATGTTCCAGTTTGACTAATGAATTCTATGTTGATCCTACCACACCGCCATCTTAGCATGATAGTCACAAGGATTATTCAGAAAATGAGCACTTGGTGGCATTTTTGGCTCAGGTATTTTTCTTCTATGTTAAGATAGATGCTTCTCAATATTAAAAAATATGTGAAAACCTAGAACTCATTGTTTTCTCTGTCCAATGTTTAAATGAGGAGAAAGCTCTTTGTCATCTCTCTAGTGAACAAAGGCTGGATAAAGTACAAGATGTCCACGATCAAATATCACCAAAGCCACTGTGCAGACTCTGTCGCCAAATGAGTGCAGCCAGCTGAGGTTTGGTCAGTGTTTTCTGATCCCCCTCTGCTCTCAGTTGATGAAATATTTCAGTTGGAAATTTAAGCTGTATACACTGATGGTCTTTCAAAGTGCAACTAATTTCCAATGAATTATTTTATAAATCATTTTTTCTGTGTATCTGTCATTAAAAATCTAACTCTAGCTTAGAGAGTCAGAGAAATATTGTGAATTTATTATCTTTAGAGGCTTTAATACTGATTACTCCATAAGAGAAGCCGGAGGGAGTAAAAATCACACTACTCCTCTTAAATCAAACCAATAGCTCAAAGCTCTGATGCACTAATTGAGCTCTTATTGATCATGAAATAAGTGTAATTATTCCTTCTGTGTTGTTGTGGCGGAAACCAGCTCCTGCTTTTATCGACCACAGTAGCACTCGTGAAAAGTCCTTGTAGTCAGTATAGAGAACATTGTAAATTCCCAATTTACTCTATGCTATTGAAGAGGCTTAAACAGAAATTCATCACTTGGAAATACTATGAATTAACTGTTTTATTTTGGAAACATTGTTTTAGCATCTTTAATGCACGAGAAACTTTGCTGGGTGCTGGAATTGAAGATAAAAATTAGTCCTGCCCTCTGGGACTTTCGAGTCTTAGTGGATAAAGGAGACAAAAATATATAGTTGAAAATAGAGCAAGTGCTATAATGGAGAGAATGATAAAAATAAAGGAGATGCTTGAAGCAGATGGGCATGTGGGGCAGGGATGTGTCAGAGAACAGATGTAGGAAAACAACTAGAAGCAACTGGTTGAAGATGTTTAGATGGACTTAAAGGTCAAGAGACCACCACAATCCTACCCTGACAACATGAACAAGCCAGGTGAGCTACTAAATCTTAACTTTAGAGATAACCCTCAGAGGGCCAAGGATACAAAGAAACATGAATGAACTAAATTCCAGAAAGCAATAAGCTTGTTCTAGTGGAAAAGAGACCACCACTACTTTCATGCAGTCTGGAATCACCCATAGGAGAGATAGGAAGAATGCAGCCTAAATTTTAAGGAACTGTTGACAGCACATGGAGACCGACATGAAGGGTAGAATCCACAGAGGCAGGCTGCATAGGGCCCTGAGTACGTGAGACAGAATACGGAAGGGTGGGAAAGGGAGGAGGGCTGAGAGAAACCCTTACAAGAAACTGCAGGCTTTTCTGACCACACCTCAGCAGCCCTCTGAAGGCTTGGAACAAGGCAGCACGGTGGAGAAAGATCTATCATATAGGTGCAGAAAGCCAGGACTTGAGAGGGAAAAGAAGTCTTCAGCAACTCATGAATTGGCACTTGGGCTGTAAATCAGAGAGAGAGCTCCCCTGGTTCAGGAAACTGGCAGGTGTCTGCAAAGTATAAAGCAATCCTTGGAGTTGCACTGGGGCTTTGATCCCAGCCCTGCTGAAGAGAAGGTCCTGATCCTGCCCTCAGCATAACTGTAGCCACAGTACTACGACTGAATGACTGAATCTAACCCGTTTCAGCTACAGATTGCATCAACTCAGCCCCCACATCAGCCAACTGAGAGAAGAAGGGACATGCTATTTTCAGGGATAGGTATTATTCACTTCATTATTTATTACTCTTTTATGCAAAATTTCTAGCATACAATCCAAAATTGGGAGACACACGAAGGAACAAGAAAATGAGTCTTATGGTCAAGAGAGTAAAGAGTCAAGAGAAGAATACCCAGGTATGTTTCAGTTGTTAGAATTGTTAGAAAGGGACATTTTAATAATTAGGGTAAATATATTAAAGGATTGAGTGGGAAAAGTGTAAAACATATAAATGGACAAATGGAAAATTGCAGGAGGGAGATGGAAACATAAAAGAGAACCAAATGGAAATGCTAGAAATGAAAGTAATAAGATCAGCAATAAGGAATTCATTTGATGAGTTTAGTGATCAACTAGACACAGTAGAGAAAAGAATCAGTGAATTTCAAGACGGGTCAATGTAAATGATCAAAAATGAAACATAAAGAACATGAAAGGAGTGCAAGAATGAAATAAAACATCCAAGACATCTGGGGCAATATCAAATACTCTAACACATGTGTAATTGGAATCCTAGATGAGAAAAAGAGAGGGAATGAGACTGAAGAAGTAATGGCTGGAGTTTTCCCAAAATTGATAAAAGTCATCAAAACATAGATCCATGCTTAGTGAATGTCAAGCAGGACAAACATAGAGAAAACCAAATCTAGACATATCATAATAGAACTGGGAAAAACAAATAAAGAGAAAATTTTTATCAGTTTGCCTGAGGGAAAGAAAGTCACATTTCATCTAGAGGAACAATTATAAGAATGAAGTCCTACTTCTCATTAGGAGACCAGAAGACAATGGAACAACATCTTTGAAGTAATGAAAGGGAAAAAAAGCCTGTCCGTTTAGAAGTCTATATTGTTCAAAACCATAGACAGAACAGGGAGAACGTGTCTCTGGAAGAGCTGTACTTCAGAAGTGCTAAAAGAAGTGCTTCAGTGTAAAGAGAAGTGATGTCACGGAGAAGCCCATATCTGCAAACAGGAATGACAAGAACCAGAAATGGTAAATCTGCGAGTAAATGTAAAAAATACACACACATAAGATACATCAATTCTGACAAAGACTATTGGATATTCAAAGCAAAGTATAAAACTGTGTTGTGGGATTTATAGCTTATGTGGAAGAAAAATATATGACAACAAAAGCATGAAGAGTAGATAGGAATCCTGGAATTATACTGTGGTGACTTTCTGTTCATTCATGAAGTTGTAATATTATTTGAGGCTAGACTGTGATAAATTAGAGACATACATTATAATTTTTACAGCAACTATTTTCAAAAATAAGTAAAAATAGGTATAGCTAAAAGTCAATTTGGGGATAAAGTGGAATGTTAAAAATGCTTTATTTATCCATATGAGAGAAAGAAACGAGGAAGGAAGAGAGGAACAAAGATCACGTGGGTTGAATATAAAACAAATATCAAGAAAGTAGAGTTAAATCCACCCATATTGATAATTACATTAAATGCAAATGGACTAAACCCTCCAAATAAAAAAGCAGAGATGTTCACTCTGAATAAAAACCAAAAACAAGTTTTAACTATATTCTACTACATCCAAAGCACATGAAATAGAAAGGCTTATATAGGTTGAAAGTAAAAGTATGGAAAATATATACAATGGAAACTCTAAATATAAGAAAGCTGGTGTGACTATATTAATATTAATCAAAGTACACTTTAAGATAAATAATGTCAGAGATAGAGACATTTTGTAATGACTAAATGGTCACTTCATTAAGATGACATAGAAATCCTTTTATGAACCTAATGGAAGAGCTTCAAATACAAAAAGCAAAAATATGAGGATATTGAAGAAAGAAATATACAAGTCCATAGTCATTTTTAGAGATTTTAACTCTCCTCTCTCAATAACTGATTATACAAATAGACAAAGTATCAGTAAGTATATAGAAGATTTGAACAACACCATCACCCAAATTAACCTAATTGATATTTATAGAATGGTACTCCTAAAAACCGCTGAATGCACATTCTTTTTAAGTACACACAGTATTTCCCAAGATTGATCATATGCTGGGCCATGAACTAAATCTCAATAAATGTCAAAGGATCAAAATCATGTAGAGAAAGATATTAAAAGAAAACTACAGATCATTATCCCTCAGAAATACAAAAGCGAAAATTCTAGACAAATTTTAGCAAATCAAATCCAGCAATATAAAATAAAGGATAATATGATCAAGGGAGATTTATTCCAGAAATGCAAGATTGGTTACATTTGAAAATTAATCAGTATAACTTATTATATTAACAAGGAAAAGAAAGACTATATGATAATCTTAATAGATACAGAAAAAGCATTTGACAAAAGCCATTATCCATTCATGACAGAAACCTACAAATAGTATTATAGTGAATGAGGAAAGACTGAATGCTTTCTGCTTAAAATATGGAATTAGACAAGGATGTCTGCTCTTACCGCTTCTCTTCAGCATTGCACTGGAAGTCCTAGGCAGTGCGATAAATCAGGAAGAAGAAATGAAAGGTATCTAGGTTACATAATCACCTTTGTAGCAAATTTGGTGAAATATACAAAACAGCTGCTAAAATTAATAAATGAGTGGAGCAATGCTGTAGAATGGAAAATAAATATACAAAAATCAATTGCATTTCTATATACTAGCCACAAAAATTAGGCATTGAAATTATAAAAATATCACTTACAATAGCATCAGAATTATGAAACAATTGAGATAATCTAACAAAACATGTGTAAGGCTTTGTACACTGAAAATTAGAAAACATTGATGAGAGTAATTAGAGATCTAGGTTGGTGTCAAGATGGTAGTGTTGGTGGAATCTGAAATCACCTCCTCCCATGAACACAACCAAGTTACAACTTTTCCTGGAACAATTGACCCTCAAAGAGGACAGAAAACTGAAGAAAGAGAACCCCCACAACAGGGGACAGTGCTAGCTGAGGCAGAAGAGGCAGAAATTCCTGTCTGGAGAGAAAAAAAGCCACCTTTGTGAGCCATGGAGCTTTACAGCTGTGAGGGAGCAATCCTAAGGTACACAGCCTTCCCTGGAGGAGTGGGAGATCTGAGCAGGGGTGTGTTACTGCTATTAGCATCCTGCAGACTCAGCACAACTGAGACGAGTCTCATAATATCTGGCTTTGCTGGCTGTTAACTACAACGGGGAATACCCCTAGAAAAGCTGTCAGACATAAGTGGAATAAAGTCATCTCTTAAATGACCCACACATAAATTCACCTGTTTCGGAAAGCAACCTAAAATCACCCGAAAGGTACAAAGTCCTTTGGTGAAAAGAGACTCACCTGATAGGCCCTAGGTGCATCTCAGTGAGAGTTGAGATCTCACTAGGGGCTGAGACATTGGCGGCAGCCATTACTGTGACCTAGTACAGGCATGCTGACACAGACCCTAGCAGACGCCATTGGAGTTATTCCCCTGGCCTGTTAGCCCAGGATCTGCCCTGCCCACTAGAGCACCAATTTAATCCATCTCAGCCAGGGAAGGCAGCCTGCCCTAGGGACTGGCCCCACCCAACAGCAAGCCCTTGGGCTACTCTTTGGCCTGCATAGATTGGGTGCTTGGATCTTCTACAGGCAGGGTGGTGGGTCCACCCCTATGGGCCAGGGTGGAGTACATGGGGTGTTGGTGGAGGGTGTGAGGGCCTCTGCAGTGGGTTGACTGGGTCCGCTCCAGGGGGCTGGGATGTGTGTATGGTCCAGGACTGTGTTGATGGTGTGTGTGAACCTGTGGGCCATGGGGCTTATCAGCAGCAGAAGACCTGTCCATTTCAAACAGCCACATAGGGGATTAGCCCTGCCTTCCAAAGCCTGAAAAATTGAATGCATCTGTTCCTGGGGCCGGCCCCACTCAGCTGCAATCCTGAGAGAGTTAACAACAGCCTTGAAGGCCAGAGGCCTATAGCAATTGTAAGCCCCTGAGCCTATTAACCAGCCATGCTGGGGGGCCTACTCACTTAATAGAAAAACTGCAACAGGAATGTGCTATTAGACATTGCAGCCAACTGTGGTGAGGCTCCCCAAACACAATAAAGTGGCTGAAGGATCCATAGCAGCCCCCTGTAGCAGAGCATTGCAACCAGGAAGCCAGGGGGACAGCCTAGACTCCTTGGGCACCAGCAGCAAGAGCAACAGTGCCACAACAGAAGGATACATGTAGCCCACATAAGAGTCACTCTTGGAACATTTGGAACTGGTGATGAGAGGGAAGCACACTGCTGGGCCTCACAGGGCATCTCTTCAATAAGGCCACCTCTCCAAGATTAGGAAATGTAACTGGCCCACCTGATTCATAGATATAAGCACAAAGAAAGAGGCAAAATGAGGAGGCAAAGGAATATGTTCCAAGTAAGGGAACAGGACAAAACCCAGAAAAGGAACTTAATGAAACAGAAATAAACAATCTACCTGACAAAGAGTTTAAAAAAAAAATCATAAGGATGCTCACTGATCTTGGGAGACGAAGGGATGAAGAAAGTGAGTATTTCAACAAAGAATTTGAAAATATAAAAAAGAATCAATGAGAACTGACGAATACAATAGTGGAAATGAAAAACTCACTAGAGGGACTCACTAGCAGAGTAGATGATACAGAAGAACAGATCAGCGAGCTGGGCGAAAGGCTAGAGGAAATCACCCAAGCTGATTGGATACAAGAAAAAAGAACTAAAAGCAATAAGAACAGTCTAAGGGAACTCTGGGACAACATCATGCACGCTACATTTGTATTATAGGTGTCCTAGACGGAGAAAGGAGAGACAAAGGGGCAGAGAATCTATTTGAAGAAATAATAGCTGAAAATTTTCCTAACCTAAAGAAGGAAACAGACATCCAGGTACAGGAAGCAGAGAGAACACCAAACAAGATAAACCCAAAGAGGCCCACACCAAGACACATTATAATTAAAATGTCCAAAATTATTCCCAATTATCTTTAGATAAAGAGAGAATCCTAAAAGCTGCAAGAGAAAGGCAATAAGTGACATACAAAGGAAACCCCATGAGGGTATCAGCTAACTTCTCAGCCAAAACCTTACAGGCTAGAAGGGAGTGGCACAATATATTTAAAGTGCTGAGGGGCCGGCCCTGTGGCTGAGTGGTTAAGTTCGTGAGCTCCACTTTGGCAGCCCAGGGTTTTGCCAGTTAGGATCCTGGGCACGGACGTAGCACTGCTCATCAGGCCATGCTGAGGCGGCATCCCACATAGCACAACCAGAAGCATTTACCATCAGAATATACAACTATGTACTGGGGGACTTAAGAAGAAGAAGAAGAAGGAGGAGGAGGAGGAGGAGGGGGAGGATGGGGAGGAGGGGGAGGGAGAAAGAACAAGATTGGCAACAGATGTTAGCTCAGGTGCCAATCTTTTTTTTTATTGGGATTATAATGGTTTATAACATTGTGTAATTTTGGGTGTACATTATTGTTTATCAATTCCTGAATACACTTCATTGTGCTCACCTCTAGTAGTCTAATTTTTTTTTATTAAGGTTACAAAAGTTAATGTCCTTGTGAAATTACAGTTGTACATCATTATTAGTCATGTTGTAGGTACACCACTTCACCCCTAGTGCCCTACCCCCAACCCCCTTTCCCCTGGCAACCACCAATCAGTTCTCTTTGTCAATATGTTAACTACCACCTATGAGTGGAGTCATACAGAGTTTGTCTTTCTCTGTCTGGCTTATTTCACTCAACATAATACCCTCAAGGTCTATCCATGTTGTTGTGAATGGGACGACTTTGTCCTTTTTTATGGCTGAGTAGTATTCCATTGTGTGTATATATATATATATATATATATATATATATATATATACCACATCTTCTTTATCCAATCATCAGTTGCTGAGCACTTGGGTTGATTCCATGACTTGGCTATTGTGAATAATGCTGCGATGAACATAGGGGTGCATGGGACTTTTGGAATTGCTGATTTCAGGTTCTTAGGATAGATACCCAGTAGTGGGATGGCTGGGTCACAAGGTATTTCTATTCTTAACTTTTTGAGGAATCTCCATACTGTTTTCCATAGTGGCTGCACCAGTTTGCATTCCCACCAACAGTGTATGAGGGTTCCCTTTTCTCCACAGCCTCTCCAACATTTGTCACTCTTGGTTTTGGATATTTTTGCCATCCTAACAGGTGTAAGGTGATATCTTAGTGTAGTTTTGATTTGCATTTCCCTGATTATTAGTGATGATGAGCATCTTTTCATGTGTCTATTGGCCATTCGTATATCTTCTTTGGAGAAATGTCTGTTCATGTCCCCTGCCCAATTTGTAATTGGGTTGTTTGATTTTTTATTGTTGAGTTGTGTGAGTTCTTTGTATATTGTGGAGATTAACCCTTTGTTGGATAAATAACTTGTGAATATTTTTTCCCAGTTAGTGGGCTGTTTTTTTGTTTCAATCCTGTTTTCCCTTGCCTTGAAGAAGCTCTTTAGTCTGATGAAGTCCCATTTGTTTATTCTTTCTATTGTTTCCTTCATGTGAGGGGTTATGGTGTCTGAAAAGATTCTTTTGAAGCTGATGTCAAAGAGCGTACTGCTGATATTCTCTTCTAGAAGACTTTTGGTTTCAGGCCTAATCTTTAGGTCTTTGATCCATTTTGAGTTTATTTTAGTAAATGGTGAAAAAGAATGGTTGATTTTCATTCTTTTACATGTGGCCGTCCAGTTTTCCCAGCACCATTTGTTGAAGAGGCTTTCTTTCCTCCATTGTAGGCCCACAGCTCCTTTGTCAAAGATTAGCTGTCCATAGATGTGTGGTTTTATTTCTGGGCTTTCGATTCTGTTCCATTGATCTGTGCACCTGTTTTTGTACCAGTACCATGCTGTTTTGATTACTGTAGCTTTGTGGTATGTTTTGAAGTCAGGGATTGTGATGCCTCCAGCTTTGTTCTTCTTTCTCAGGACTGCTTTAGCAATTCGGGGTCTTTTGTTGCCCCATATGAATTTTAGGATTCTTTGTTCAATTTCTATAAAGAATGACATTGGAATTCTGATTGGGATGGCATTGAATCTGTAGATTGCTTTGGATAGTATGGACATTTTAACTATGTTTATTCCTCCAATCCATGTGCATGGAATGTCTTTCCGTCTCTTTATGTCGTCATCGATTCTTTGAAGAAGGTCTTGTAGTTTTTGTCGTATAGATCTTTCACTTCCTTGGTTAAATTTATCCCAAGGTATTTTATTCTTTTTTTTGGGATTGTGAATCGGATTGAGTTCTTGAGATCTTTTTCTGTTAGTTCATTGTTAGCATATAGAAATGCTACTGATTTATGTATGTTGATTTTATACCCTGAAACTTTGCTGTAGTTGTTGATTGTTTCTAATAGTTTTTCTATGGATTCTTTGGGGTTTTCTATATATAAGATCATGTCGTCTGCAAACAGTGAGAGTTTTACTTCTTCGTTGCCTATTTGGATTCCTTTTATTTGTTTTTCCTGCTGAATTGCTCTGGCCACAACCTCCAGTACTATGTTGAATAAGAGTGGTGAAAGTGGGCACCCTTGTCTTGTTCCTGTTCTGAGAGGGATGGGTTTCAGTTTTGTCCGTTGAGTATGATGTTGGCTGTGGGTTTGCCATATATGGCCTTTATTATGTTGAGGTACTTTCCTTCTATACCTATTTTATTGAGAGTTTTTATCATAAATGGATGTTGGATCTTGTTGAATGCTTTCGCTGCATGTATTGAGATGATCGTGTGGTTTTTCTTTCTCATTTTGTTAATGTAGTGAATCACGTTGATTGACTTCCGGATGTTCAACCATCCCTGTGTCCCTGGTATAAATTCCACTTGATCATGCTGTATAATCTTTTTGATATATTGCTTTATTCGGTTTGCCAAAATTTTGTTGAGGATTTTTGCATCTATGTTCATCAGTGATATTGGCCTGTAGTTTTCCTTCTTTGTGTTGTCCTTGTCAGGTTTGGGGATCAGGGTGATGTTGGCTTCATAGAATGTATTAGGGAGTGCTCCATCTTCCTCTATTTTCTGGAATAGTTTGAGAAGGATAGGTATTAAATCTTCTTTGAATGTTTGGTAGAATTCTCCAGAGAAGCCGTCTGGTCCTGGACTCTTATTTTTGGGGAGGTTTTTGATTACTGTTTCTATTTCTTTACTTGTGATTGGTCTATTCAGATTCTCTATTTCTTCCTGATTCAGTTTGAGTAGGTTGTATGAGTCTAGGAATTTATCCATTTCTTCTAGGTTGTTCAATTTGCTGCTAGGCCCACCGTCTCCAGTGCACGGGTCGGTGCAGGGGGTGCCCAGACTTCCCGTGGACGTACTTGGTGACTGGGTGGAGCTCCAACACCCTGCTCTGTGGCCCGGGGGGAAGCTCCAGGGTCCCGCACCCCCCCCCCC
>NC_060274.1:131937390-132034339 GCF_021613505.1 Equus quagga | reverse complement strand
CCCCCCCCCCCAGCAGGGAGGGCCTCTGCTTGCCATTGGCAGGGAGGCCCCACCCAGCATTCAGAACACCAGGAAGCTCCCTAGAGCAGAATTCCCCACAAGGCAGCAGCTTACAAGCCACCACCAGGCCCACAGACTCTGGCCATGTCCCGATGAGGCAAGGGGCTCCGAGAGATCCCGTGAGAGTGGAGTGGGGCAGAGTGGAGCTCCGGTGAAATGGCTACATAGCCCAGGGGGGAACTCCAGGTTCCTACAGCAGCCTCAGCAAAAGCCTCTGCACAGCACTAGTGGAGAGGTCCTGACTGGCAGTCACAAGGCTGGAAGGCCCTGGGGCAAAAGTAGCACAGCTAGGTGAGCTAATGACAGACTGCAGAAGATACCCATAGCTCGGCTGGGACCTATAGTGGACAAGTGTGATCTTGTGGGCTCTGTTAGGGACAAAGTGGCGATTATAGGTGATCCTGCTCCTGGCTGCTGGGAAAGCCCACAACACTGCTGCAGACCACAAGGAGGGAGCACGTCTAAGTGGACTGCAACAGTAGGCACCAGCAGCCTGAGGCCCCCTTGTGATTGCCCCCAAAACCGACAAGGGACACCACAGGACCACTGTGACCATGAGGAGGGGTCCAGATCCAGTCAGTAACAGCTGACAGGGTTCCTGGTTGGTGCAGTCTAAACAGCGGCCCCCCACCCACACACACACACACCAGTCACAACAAGTGGAAGCAGCGACTAAACTCTATCTCTATGCAGAGGCACAAATCCACACCATCAAGCAGCATGAAAAAATATATTAAATCTCCAGAACAGAAGGAAAATGATAAGCACCCAGAAAACAATCCCAAAGACAATGAAATCTATAACCTAATGACGATGATTTCAAAACTGCCATCATTAAAAACTCAATGAGTTAAAAGAGAATTCAGATAGACAACTCAATGAGTTCAAGAGCTATGTCACAAAAAAGCTTGATACTATAAAGAAGAAACAATTAGAAATACTGGAGATGAAGAACACAATGGAGGAGATTAAGAAAAATCTGGACTCTCTGAACAGTAGGGTCGATAATATGGAGGACAGAATTAGCAATTTGGAGGATAGGAATATAGAAATGCTGCAGATAGAGGAGGAGAGAGAACTAAGACTAAAAAGAAATGAAGAAACTCTCCAAGAATTATCCGACTCAATTAGGAGATGCAACATAAGGATTATAGGTATCCCAGAGGGAGAAGAGAAGGAGAAGGGGGCAGAAGGCCTGTTCAAAGAAACAATAGCTGAGAACTTTCCAAACTTGGGAAGAGAGATGGAACTTCATGTGACAGAAGCCAATAGATCTCCAAACTTTATTAATGCAAGAAGACCAACCCCAAGGCATATAGTAGTGAAACTAGCAAAAGTCAATGAGAAAGAGAAAATACTAAGGGCAGCCAGGCAGAAGAAAATAACTTACAAAGGAAACCCCATAAGGCTAACAGCAGATTTCTCAGGAGAGACCTTACAGGCTAGAAGAGATTGGAATGAAATATTCAAAACTCTGAAGGACAAAAACCTGCAGCCAAGAATACTCTACCCAGGGAAAATTTCCTTCAAATATGATGGAGAAATAAAAACTTTCCCAGATAAACAAAAGTTAAGGGAGTTCATCACCACAAAACCTCCTCTTCAAGAAATGCTCAGGAAGAACCTCATTCCTGAAAAATCAAAAAAACGAAAGGGGTTACAAAATCCAGAACAAAGGAGATAAGCAGAAGGACAATAACACAAAGTAACAGCTCTTCATCAGGACAAAATGCAAAAGAACTGGAAAACAAGTGATAAAATGGCAACAGTAGGCCCCCATGTTTCAATAATTACTCTAAACGTGAATGGATTGAACTCTCCAATCAAAAGACACGGAGTGGCAGGATGGATTAAAGAACAAGATCCAACAATATGCTGCCTCCAGGAAACACACCTCAGCCCCAAAGACAAACACAGACTCAAAGTGAAGGGATGGAAGACAATATTCCAAGCTAATAATGAACAAAAGAAAGCAGGTGTTGCCATACTTATATCAGACAAAGTAGACTTCAAAGCAAAACAGATAAAAAAAGACAAAGAGGGGCAGTATATAATGATAAAAGGGACGCTCCACCAAGATGACATAACAGTTATAAATATATATGCACCTAACACAGGAGCACCAAAATTCGTAAAGAAACTATTAACAAAACTAAAAGGAGACATCAACAGCAATACAATAATAGTAGGGGACCTCAACACCCCATTAACACCAATGGACAGATCATCCAGACAGAAAATCAACAAGGAAATTATAGAATTAAATGAAAAATTAGGTCAGATGGACCTAATAGATATATATAGGACACTTCATCCAAAAACAGCAGGTTACACATTCTTCTCAAGCATGCATGGAACATTCTCAAGGATAGACCATGTCTTGGGAAACAAAGCAAGCATCAATAAGTTCAAGAGGGTTGAAATAATATCAAGCATCTTTTCTCATCACAATGCTATGAAACTAGAAATCAACTACAAGAATAAAGCTGGGAAAGGGCCAAAAATGTGGAGACTAAACAACATGCTACTGAACAAACAATGGATTATTGAAGAAATTAAAGAGGAAATCAAACATTATCTGGAGACAAATGAAAATGAAAACACACCATACCAAATGACTTGGGACGCAGCAAAGGCAGTCCTAAGAGGGAAATTCATTGCAATACAGGCTCACCTCAATAAGCAAGAAAAATCTTACATAAACAGCCTCAAATGACACCTAACGGAATTAGAAAAAGAAGAACAAACAAAACCCAAAGTCAGTAGAAGGAGGGACATAATAAAAATTAGAGCAGAAATAAATGATATTGAATCAGAAAAGACAGTAGAAACGATCAATGAGACAAAAAATTGGTTCTTTGAAAAAATTAACAAAATCGACAAACCCTTAGCCAGACTCACTAAAAAAAAAAAAGAGAAAAATCTCAAATAAATAAAATTAGAAACGAGAGAGGAGAAATCACAACAGATACCGAAGAAATACAAAGGATCATAAGAGAATACTAGTAGTCTAATTTTTATCCATCACCATACATACGTGCCCCTTTGTCCCTTTTGTCCCTAATCTGTTCTCTTTATCCATGTATGTCATCTTCCACGTATGAGTAAAATCATGCCATATTTGTCTTTCTCTGTGTGGCTTATTTCACTTAAAAAAATAATAAAGTGATGAAAGGAAAAAGCCTACAGCCAAGAATACTCTACCCAGAAAGATTATCATTCAGAATGGAAGGCGAGATAAGGAGTTTCCCAGACAAGCAAAAATTAACAGAGTTTATCACCAAGAAACCAGTTGTATAAGAAATGCTAAAGGGACTTATTTAAGTGGGAAAGAGAAGACCACAAATAGGAATAAGAAAATTATCAAAAAAAAGGGGCAATGCAATCACTGTTAAAGGCAAAAATACAGTAAAGGTAGCAGATCAAACACCTATGAAGCTAATATGAAGGTCAAAAGACAAAAGTACTAAAATTACCTATTTCCGTGATAAGAAGGTAACGGATACACACACACACAAAAGAAGGGGTTAGGTATGATATCAAAAACTTAAAATATGGGAGGAGGGGAGTAAAAGAGTAGAGCTTTTAGCAAGAGGTCAAATTAAAGAGATTATCAATTCAATATAGATTGCTATATACATAGGTTATTATATATGAACCTCATGGTAATCACAAACCAGCAACCTATAATAAACACACAAATAATTAAGAGAAAGGAGCCCAAATATAAGACTAAAGAAAGCCATCAAACCACAAGGGAAGAGAGCAAGAGAAGAAGATGGGAACAAAGAAGAACTATTAAAACACCTACGACAAAAGTAACAAAATGGCAATAAGTACATATTTATCAATAGGTACTTTAAATGTGAATGGACTAAATGCTCCAATCAAAAGGCATAGGGTGGTCGATTGGATAAAAAAACACAACCTATATATATGCTGCATACAGGAGACCCACTACAGACCTAAAGACACTCACCGACTGAAAGTAAAAGGATGGAGAAAGATAGTGCATGCAAATGGCAAAGAAAAGAAAGCTGGGGTAGCGATATGATTGTGAGACAAAGTAGACTTTAAAACAAAAGCTATAACAAGAGACAAAGAAGGGCACTACATAATGATAAAGGAAACAGTCAACAAGAGGATATAACACTTGTAAATTTCTATGCACCCAACATAGGAGCACCTAAATATATAAAGCAATTGTTAACAGACATAAAAGGAGAAATAGACAATAACACAGTAGGGGACTTTAACACTCCACTTACATCAATGGATAGATCAGCCAAACAGAAGAGCAATGAGGAAACATTGGCCTTAAATGATGCATTAGACAAGATGGATTTAGTAGGTATATATAGAGCATTCCATCCAAAAACCACAGAATACACATTCTTTTTCAAATGCACATGGAAGATTCTCCAGGACTGATCATATATTAAGCTAAAAAACAAGTCTCAAAATTTTAAGAAAATTTAAATAATACCAAGCATCTTTTCTGACCACAAAGGTATGGAACTAGAGATCAACAATAGGAAGAAAATCAGAAAAGCCACCAGTATGTGGAGATTAAACAAAATGTTACTTAACAACCATGGGGCAATGAATAAATCAAAGGAGAAATAAAAAAATACCTGGAGACAAATGAAAATGAAAATACGACATGCCAATATCTATGGGATACAGCAAAAGGGGTTCTAAGAAGGAAGTTTATAGCAATACAGGCCTACCTCAACAAACAAGAAAAATCTCAAATAAACAATCTAACAGTACACCTAAATGAACTGAAAAAGAAGAACAAACAAGGCCCAAAATCAGTTGAAGGAAGGAAATAATAAAAATCAGAGTAGAAATAAATGAAATAGAGATGAAAAAAACAATAGAAAAATGTCAGTGAAACCAAGAGCTGGTTCTTTGAAAAGAAAATTGACAAACCCTTAGCTAGACTCACCAAGAAAAAAAGAGAGGAGGCACAAACAAATAAAATCAGAAATGAAAGCAGGGAAATTACAATGGACACTGCAGAAATGCAAACGATCATAAGAGCATACTATGAAAAACTATATGCCAACAAATTGGATAATCTAGAAGAAATGGATAAATTCTTAGAATCAAACAACCTTCCAAAACTGCATCAAGAAGAAATAGAGAAATTGAATAGATCCATTACCAGTAAGGAGATTGAAACATTAATCAAAAATCTTCCAAAAAGTAAAAGTTTGGGACCTGGTGGCTTCCCTGGCAAATTCTACCAAACATTCAAAGAAGACTTAATACCTATCCTTCTCAAATTTTTGAAAAAAATTGAAGAGGAGGAGAAGCTTTGTAAGTCCTTCTACAAAGCCAATATTACTCTGATATCAAACCAGATAAGGACAACACAAAAAAGGACAATTACAGGCCAATATCACTGATGAACATCAATAAAAAATCCTCAACAAAATACTAGCAACTCAAATACAACAATACATTAAACAGATCATACACCATGATCAAGTGGGATTTATTACAGAGATGCAGGGATAGTTCAACACCTGCAAATCCATCAACATGATACACCACGTTAACAAAATAAAGAATAAAAAATCACATGATCGTCTCAGTAGACCCAGAGAAAGCATTTGACAAGATACAGCATCCATTTATGATAAAAACTCTGAATAAAATGGGAATAGAGGGAAAGTACCTCAACATAATAAAGGCCATATATCACAAACCCACAGCGAATATCACTGTCAATGGAGAAAAACTGAAAGTTATCCCTCTAAGAACAGGAACCAGATAAGGATGCCCACTTTTCACCACTCTTATTTAACATAGTATTGGAAGTCTTAGCCAGAGCAATCAAGCAAGAAAAAGAAATAAAAGGGATCCAAATTGGAAAAGAAAAAGTGAAACTGTCACTATTTGCAGATGACATGATTTTATTTACAGAAAACTGTAAAGAATTCACTAAAAAACTTTTAGAAATAATCAATACAGTCAAGTTGCAAGATACAAAATCAACGTACAAAAATCAGTTGCGTTTTCTATACACTAACAATGAAGTAGCAGAAAGAGAAATTAAGAATACAATCCAATTTACAATTGCAGCAAAATAAATAAATATCTAGGAATAAACTTAACCAAAGACGTGAAAAATCTCCACACTGAAAACTATAGAAGATTGTTGAAAGAAATTGAAGAGGACACAAACAAGTGGAAAAATATTCTGTGCTCTTGGATTGGAAGAATTAACATAGTTAAAATGTCCATACTTCCTAAGGCAATCTACAGATTCAATGCAATCCCTATCAAAGTTCCAATGACATTTTTCAGGAAAATAGAACAAAGATTCCTAAAATTTATCTGGAACAACCAAAGACCCCATGTAGCCAAAGGAATCCTGAGAAAAAAGAACAAAGCTGGAGGTATCACACTCCCTGATTTCAAAATATACTGCAAAGCTGTATTAACCGAAACAGCATGGTACTGGCACAAAGACACACAGATCAGTGGAACAGAATCAAGAGCCCAGAAACAAACCCACACATCTCTGAACAGCTAATTTTCGACAAGGGAGTCAAGAAAATAAAATGGAGAAAGGAAAGTCTCTTCAATAAATGGTGTTGGGAGAACTGGACAGCCACATGAAAAAGAATGAAAGTAGACCATTATCTTACACCATACACAAAAATTAACTCAAAATGGATTGAAGACTTGAATGTAAGACCTGGAACCATTAAACTTCCAGAAGGAAACCTAGGCAGTACACTCTTCAACATTGGTCTTAGCAGCGTATTTTCAAGTACTATGTCTGACTGGGCAAGGGAAACAATAGAAAAAATTAACAAACAGGACTACATCAAAGCAAAAAGCTTCTGCACAGCAAAGGAAACCATCAACAAAATGAAAAGATGACTCAACAATTGGGAGAAGATATTTGCAAACCATATATCCAATAAGGGGTTAATATCCAAAATATACAAAGAACTAATACATCTCAACTACAAAAATTACCAACCCAATTAAAAAATGGGCAAAAGATCTGAACAGACATTTCTCCAAAGAAGATATTCACGTGGCAAACAGGCACATGAAAAGATGTTCAACATCACTAACTATCAGGGAAATGCAAATCAAAACTACAATGAGATATCACCTCACTTCAGTCAGAATGGCTATAATTAACAAGACAGGAAACAATGAGTTTTAGAGAGGATGTGGAGAGAAGGGAATGCTCATACACTGCTGGTGGGAGTGCAAACTGGTGCAGCCACTATGGAAAACACTATGGAGAGTCCTCAAAAAATTAAGAATAGAACTACCTTATGATCCAGCTATTCCACTGCTGGGTATTTATACAAAGAACGTGAAAACATGAATGCATAAAGATACATGCACCCTTATGTTCATCACAGCATTATTCACAATAGCCAAGACTTGGAAGCAACTTAGGTGCCCATCAAGGGACGAATGGATAAAGAAGATGTGGTGTATATGAACAATGGAATACTACTCTGCCATAAGAAATGATGAAATCCGGCCATTTGTGACCATGTGAACGGACCTTGAGGGTATTATCCTAAGTGAAATAAGTCAGAGGGAGAAAGTCAAATACTGTATGATTTCACTCATAAGTAGAAGATAAAAATGACAAACAAATATAGACAAACAGAGATTGGATTGGTGGTTACCAGAGAGGAATGAGGGAGGGAAGAGGGCGAAAGGGGTGGTTAGGCATATGTGTGCAGTGATGGATTGTAATTAGTATTTGGGTGGTGAACATGATGGAATCTATACAGAAAACGAAATATATAATGATGGACACCTGGAATTTATATAATGTTATAAATCAATGTTACTGCAATCAAGAAAAAAAGAAAAGAAAAAAACCCAAAACCAGCCAACCAAACAAAAAAGAACAGCTAAATTAGTGGAGATATAATATGTTTATGTGTCAGAAGATCATGTGTCAGTAGTTTTAAGGTGGCAATTTCCCACAAACTCCATCTGTATGTGACACCAAAACACAATTCATAAAAGAAAAATTGGACTTCATAAAATTTAAAATTTTTCTTCTTTAAAAGCTACTGTTAAACACATAGATAAGGAGAACAAATAAGAGGTTACCAGAGGAGAAGGTGGTCTGGGGAGGGCAAAAGGGATCAAGGGGCACCTATGTATGGTGATCCACAAAAACTAGGGGGAACATGATACAGTCTATACAGAAACTGAAATATAATAAC
Organism: Equus quagga; assembly: GCF_021613505.1. Classification (NCBI taxonomy): domain Eukaryota; kingdom Metazoa; phylum Chordata; class Mammalia; order Perissodactyla; family Equidae; genus Equus; species Equus quagga. Next base: position 132,026,051 of record NC_060274.1, on the reverse strand, counting down.
GTACACCTGAAATTCATACAATGTTATAAGCCAGTATGACCTCAATAAAAACATAGATACTGTCATGAGAATGAAAAGACAAATCACAAACTGCGAAAAAACATTTGAAATTAATACACCTGGAGAAGTACTTCTCTGCACAATGTATGAAGAACTCTCGAAATTCATTAAAAACAAAAAATCAGTCAAATAAAAAATTGAGCAAGAGATTTGAACACTTTACCAAAGAAGATAGATAGGTGGCAAATAAGCTCATGTGAAAAGTTCAACATCATTGTTCATCAGGAAAATGAAAATTGAAACAACAATGAGTTGCCACTACTCATTTATTAGAATGGCTAAAATTTAAAAGACTGACCACATCACATATTGGCAAGGAGATGGAGGAACTGGATTCTCATACACTAATGATTGGAGTGTAAGATGTTACAGCTACTTTGGAAAATATCTCGACAGTTTTTTAAGAAATTAAACAAACACCTTCTCTAGGATCCAGTTTTCTCACTCCTACCCAAGGTAAATGAAAGCTTTGTCCATTTGAAGACTTGTAGATGAATCTTCATAGTAGCCTTAACAGTAAGTGCCAACAGTTGGAAATAACCCACATGCCCACCACCAAGTGAATGGATGAGCAAATTGTGTTTGATCAATAAAATGAAATGCTATTCAGCAATAAAAATGAATGAACTATTGATGCATGCAGCAGCATGGATGAGTTTCATAGTGATTATGTGGACTGAATGACAGAAAAAGAATACATACTGTTATAATTTCATTTATACAAACTGTTAGAAAATGCAGTTCGGGGGCTGCCTGAGGATTTGGCGGTGGGCAGGAGTGGGAAAGAAGGAGGACAAAGGGGGATGAGGAAACTTTTAGGGTGACAGATATGTTCATTGTCGACTCTGGTGATGATTTCATAGGTGTATACCTACGTCAAAACAAATGTATACTGTTAATTGTGTCAATTATACCTTAGTAAAGCTGAAAAAGAAAAAAGACAAGCAACCCAACCCAGAAGTGTGTAAAAGTTTTGAACAGATGCTTTTTTAAAAAAGAAATATACAATTACCAACAAAGGCATAAAAAGTGCTAACCATCATTCATTAGGGAGATACAGTGTAAATCTGTAAAGAACTACCGCTCATGTCCACTAGATTGGCTAAACTTTTTGAAAAATTCTTTAATACTAACTCTTGGTGAGAATGTAGAGTAATGGAACTTCTCCAGTTAGTGGGCACATAAACCATTATCAACCACTGTTTGGCGATTTCTTTCCAGTTGAACATCCATCTACCCTGTGACACAGCAGTTCCACTTTGGGCTTCTACCCTAGAGAAAGGACAGCATGTGTTCAAAGTAGACTTGCATGAAGCTGTTCATGGCAGCCTTATTCATTAAAAACTCCAGACTGGAAACAACCCAGACGTCTACCAGCAAGCCCGTTGTCTCCTGTCACTCCACTTTTGAAGAGGTGCTGCCTTGGGAAATCAAGTTTGGGGACACAGAGTTCCCTCCTGCCTTCTACTTAGCTATACCACTGGGAATAGCATATTCAAAAGCATAGAGAGCTGTGAGGATCGTGGCCACAACATTTTCTATGTGCCACATCTGTGATGTTTGCTTCGTTGAAAAAGTGGCCTGCTCAAGTTAGTATTTCTGCTGACCTTTGCTTGGAAGCTGAGCTCTGGTGGTAGAGCTGTCCTCAGGGTTCCCGCTCTGTTCTTCATGCACATAGTCGTGTGTAATGTGTAGGAAGGGATTAATGCATGCTACCTGTAGTGACTGTCAGCCTATTCCCTGCCAGATAAAGTCCCACCTGCAGACGCAGCCACACTCCACTTACAGGAAACCTACAATTCTGACCAGCTCAGAACTGGGCTCCGTGGGCAGACCAACCTGTCTATCATTCATCTGTTCATCCGTTCACCCAGCTTGGTGAGTGCCTAAGATGAGACAGACACAGAAATGCTGGGGTCAATTCGTGACCTTATTTGCAGCATGGTCACACATGCACTTTCTATCCCAGACCCAGGTCCTGTTCCCTGCCCAGCTCTGTTTCTGTGTCCTGGGCTCTTGCGGGGCAGCGAGTTGAGCCTCTGTCCTGCTGGGCCCTGTGCTGGACAGTGCAGTTATACGGGAGGTAGCCTGGCCTTGCCCTGAGCAGCTGACTTGCTGATAGGAGAGATGGTTGTGTAAGCATATGGAGCAAGCAGCGGTGAAGCTTTGTAGGAAGCCATGTGTTTTCCATGCTTTTCTTTAGTGTTGAATCCTGTGTGGGCAGAAGACAGTCTCTTTTTTCTCTTGGTTTTTGATTTAACTCCTCTTGTCACCACATGTGAAAAGCTACTTGGGTGGTCTCTGGCAGTTGTTCACTTCTCCCATACAGATTCTTCAGAACTGATTGCGTGGATGCAGGAAAAAAGCAACAGCCTCATTGCCTAAGGTTTTGTTGCACTTTCTGTAGGCTCATGTTTTACTAGGATGAGAAGGTCCCTCAAGACCTTTAGTTCAGTCATCTCATTTTACAGATAGGGAAACTGAGGCTGAGAAAGAGGGAGTGAAATGTCCACTTTCAAAAACTTACTTAGTGATAAAGCTCAAATAAGAATCCTGGAATCCTTGTGCGACTTTTTCATGATTTTTAAAATTAAAAAAAAAAATCTTTTTTGAGGAAGATTAGCTCTGAGCTAACATCTGCCACCAATCCTCCTCTATTTGCTGAGGAAGACTGGCCCTGAACAAGCATCTGTGCCCATCTTCCTCTACTTTATATGTGGGATGCCTGCCACAGCATGGCTCAATAGGCGGTGTGTAGGTCCGTGCCTGGGATCCAAACCTGTGAACCTTGGGCTACCAAAGCAGAGTGCAGGAACTTAACTGCTACGCCACTGGGCTGGCCCCTTCATGTTTATTTTTTAAGCCAAAACAAGGTCACTGAGTTCCCTCTTCCAGACTCAATTGAGCACAGTTCTGTCATTATCCATCAGGCAGACTGCAGGACAAACCTGCTTCTTTCTGTGGCATAGCCCAAAGCCAGTCTCCTGGAGCTGTATCCCAGCTCTGCTCCTTACTCACTGGGAGATCTTGCCTCCTTGTAAAATGAGGAGAATTGTGTCTACACCTAGGGTTGTTGAGAGGGTCAAAAAGAATTACAAGATACAAAGCCGAAGAACAGCCTGGCAAGAGCACTCAGAAAACATGACCCACTTTGTGATGGTTATCCTGCTGTCCTCCAGGTGGTTATTCAATTGGCCTGTAACTCCATGCCTCGTGCTTATCAAACATGGATAGAAAAATGGATTGCAACTCTCTGCTTTAGTCCATTCCCTTTAATTTTTACCTGCTAGGTGTGAAGCTATAGAGTACAACTGCTGGAAAGGCCAAAATGCCAACGAGAAAGAGAGCGTGAAGAAGCAGAAGCGGCAGAAGGAGGAAGGTAGTGCAGAGTGGGATGGAGATGAGAAACAACAACATTTGCTTCGTGTCATTTGTCTCTTTAGAATAATTCCAAGCTAGCCTAATGTAGTGTCATCTGCAGATATCCATGTTCAACACCCACACCTTGTATTACTGTCAACTTTCTACAAATTTTGTTGATCTTGTAGTTTGGAACTTAACATCTCTTCAACCTTATACATTTTGTGAACTCTGTAAAAACTGTTTGAGAACTGATTTTTCTAACTGAAAGCACCATGTCTCGGCTGCAAAGATAGCACACTATAGACCCGCGTGAGGCTCCTCTGAATGCAGAATTTCTTTTGTCCTGACAACAACGCTGTCAGTAAAAATGACACCTTCAATCTTCTTCCTCTGCACATGGACGGGCCACTTAGAGCCTAGACACTGTTAAGCACTGACAACCTTTCACTGTGTTGGGGTGGGGGTGTGGAGAGGGGGAGGGAAAGACACAGAGAGAGACAGAGAGAGAGTAAACAAGTTGCCAGAATCACCTTCCATGGCCCGAACACAGAAAGGCACAGAAGTAGTCCCAACTTTACATTAACAAGCTGGAGGTGAAGGGTTGCTGAGAGCCCACCGCCCCAACCTCTCTGCCTTGAGCTCCCAAATCTTGCCGCATCCAATGGCATCAAGGGACCATCTCATTAGGAAGCCTGTGGACAGCCCCAGTGCTATGTGCTGTGTGTGGTATCAGCAGCAAGCACGTCTTGATCAATGTGCTTGTCAACGCTGCCTTCAGGCTGTGAGACAAACTGGAGAAAATGTTTGTTGTGTGGTCAAAAGATGGCCCAATTTGGGTTTCCTAATTTGTTTTGGGTCCTTGGCACAAGAGAATATTTGATGAGCCTGAGTAACTGGTATATAGACAAAAGTCTCATCCACTCAGTTTTTGCTGGCATGTGGGACTCCGAGAGCCTCCAGGCCTTCCTGGCAGTCTGAATTCATAATGGTGCAATCTGAGGTTGGGGTGGGTGGATTTCCCTGAGAGGAAGGAGGCCTGACTTTTAACTCTGGTACCCAGCCCTGGTAGTGAAACTAGGAGCAAGGGGAGCCACTTCCATGAGTATCTCATTGTTTGGCGGGCCGGAGAAATGCTGTAGGTTGTGGCTCAGGGCTATGTGTCAACTGGCTCTAGGAAGCTGCCATAATTTCCTTCAGCTGAATATGGTCACTTCCTTCCAAACTCCATATCACTGAACCTCTTTAATAATATACTTTTAATTATAGTTACTAATGTCTAGGACTTAACTCTCATTTCAGTCTGCAAGCTGTTTGAAGATAGGACCGTGTTCAAGTCATTATTTCTCTGTAGAATATAGTCCAGAGCTTGGCACGCAGAAGCAGTAGTAGTTGTCATGATGATGATGATGGTAGTGATGCTGCTGCTGATGGTGATGATGATGATGGACATAATGACGATGGTGGTGATCATGCTGACTGAGGTGGTAATGCTGATGATGGTGATGCTGTTGGTGCTAGTGATGCTAATGGTGGTAGTGATGATGGTAGTCATGCTGATGATGGTCGTGATGATGATGATGATGATGGTGGTGGTGGTGGTGGTGGTGATACTGCTGCTGTTGGTGGTAGTGATGATGCTTGATGGAGGTGATGATGCTTGATGGTGGTGATGATGCTGATGGTGATGATGATTCTGACAGTGGTGATGCTGCTGCTGATGACTACCTTTTATCAAATGCCTCCTCAGCCATGTGCTGAGCTAGTCACTTCTACCTATATTCGCTCTAATCCTTATAGATTCTTTAAGAAAAAAAGGAATTATTTTCCCAGTTTTGCAGATGGTAAAAGTGAAGCTCAAAGAGGTTAGATAACTTGTCCAAAGTTACACAGGTTACACAGAGCGATGCTAACAGGATTGGGCCAGTCTCCCAAATGAACCTTCTCTCCCCTTGGTTTTATTCCACAAACGTTGTGGAATGTGTGGGTGAGTGGATTCTACTCCTTCTCATGTGGAAACACCATCGGTTAAGCAAGATAAGCAGAGGAGTATAATTTCAGTGTAAATTTCAGCAAACTTTGGCAGCAGTTCTCAGATGCTTCCTATGCACAAAATGGGCCATATCAAAGATGCCCAAACTAGATTTCTCTGACATATAGTATGAGGAATTAATGCACCAGGAGTGTCCATACCATGTTTTGGAAATTGGTCATTGTTCATGCTTTTAGGTTGCTACTTTCCAGATTTAAAATTCCAGTCTTAAAAATTATTGAGCATTATCTTAGGAAACCTGACATGATAGGTTTGTTGAAAGGAAGCTTAAAAGGTCTTCAAAGTAAGGAGTTTGAAAATGAGTCATAGAATTTTAAACTCAGAGCTGAAAGAGGAATAAAAAGTACAATTGGATGGCTCCTCCTCAGTTGAGTTATAGATTTCCTCCTGCTTTAAAGAAAATGAAGATATAAGAAGCTGAAGTAAAAAATAGTAGGAATCATAGTAGTAGTGTAACCACTAGCACTTCTGTGCCAGCACCATGACTATCACCGCACTTTACAGATGCCTTAGAGGTTACATAACTCACCAAAACAAAAGTCACTGAGCACAAGCATCTGAGGTGGGATTCAAACCCTGGCAGCCTGGCCTCAGAATCCAGCTCCATCTGCTAGCTCTCTCCTTCAGGATGTGGAGCCACACAAGAAGAAGCGACCGTGAGAATGCTTTTCCTCACTGCTCTTTTTCCCAGCTCCCAGGCCTCTTGGTTATGGGATGGGCACCCTCACCTTGAAGCTGCAGTAAGCTAAGCTCCCCCAAGGACACCATCATGCTGGCCATTGTTTACAGAGAGCCTGGTATGACTCGTGAAAACTGATGTTTTCTATTATTTCTACAGACTACCTACTGAAATGTTCTTTTTCCCTTTTCCCTTAATTTGTTTCAGAGCATAGACAGACCCAAAATAGATTGTTTATCCCAGTCTACTGCACAGATTACATTCTGCTGCAATTTGTCGTGCACAGTGTTCAGCCTGGCTTGTCCTCTACCTGGAGCTCTCCAGGTCAACTGTAACTAAAGGCCCTTTGAATCAAAGCTCCAGGTGAGGCTGCAATCACAGCAAAGAGGAGAGTTGCTCGTGGGCACCTTGATGAGCCATTTGGATGCAGATCCCCAGCCCCCAGTGCTGTCATCTGACTGGGTGTTCAGAGGCAGCCTTTCTGAAGGGCTGAGCTTTGAATTGACACTCACCCCTAATTTGTGAAACTGCTGGAGGGGCTATTTGTTGTGGTAGCATTTTGTATTTCTTTCTCTCTAATGAGTCTTACTTTCTCTTTTTAAAGGAAAACAGTTGATTTCAACTAGTACTTGGACAAAATTAAACAATTTGGATGACAGCTAAAATCACATCATTTTAGAAATGAAAACAATCTTAGAGATAATATGCAATCTCCTTCTTTGACTGAAGAAAATTGAGTCTCAAAAGGTCAAGTGATTTTTCCAAATTCACATAAGAGAATGGAAACTAAAACCCATGCCAACCTATTCCTGATTTCCAGCTTTCTACACTAACATAGATCCCAGAAGACTGAAGCCAAGTATTTTTGAAAATAGCCAGACTTGGGCGTCTGAGCCACCTGTCTTAAATTCAGTGATGGTTGCACATCTTAACTAGATCCCAAGGTTTGCACCCCATTGACTCTACATTCATCATGTGCCTCAGGGGAAGTGCATGTAGAAAACATGAATGGGCAAGATATTAAGAATTGATGGTCCACAGACTCATGCCACACCATGAAGGGAGCTCTGAGAATGCCTCCAGGACAAGCATAACCTTTCTGAATGTCTCAGAGTTGGAAATAATTACGTTTTTCCATGAAATTTTGAGGTTTTGGATTACTGTTTCAATCTCTTGACTTGTGATTGGTCTACTCAGATTCTCTATATCCTCTTGCTTCAGTTTTGGGAGGTTGTATGAGTCTCAGAATTTATCCGTTTCTTCCAGGTTATCCAATTTGTTAGTGTATAGCTTTTCATGGTATTCTCTTATAATCCTTTGTATTTCTGTAGTATCCATTGTAATTTCTCCTTTTTCATTTCTGATTTTATTTATTTGAGCCTTCTCTCTTTTTTCTTAGGGAGTCTCTCTAAGAGTTTGTCAATTTTGTTTGTCTTTTCAAAGAAACAGCTCTTAGTTTCATTGATCCTTTCTATTGTTTTTTTTAGTCTCTATTTCATTTATTTCTGCTCTGATTTTCTTCTTTCTACTGATTTTGGGCTTTGTTTGTTCTTTTCCTAATTCTTTTAGGTGCACTGTTAGATTGTTTATTTGAGATTTTTCTTGTTTCTTGAGTGGGCCTGTATTGCTATAAACTTCCCTCTTAGCACTGTTTTTGCTGTATCCTGTAAGTTTTGGTATGTTGTGTTTTCATTTTCATTTGTATCCAGGTATTTTCTGATTTCTCCTTTGATTTCTTCGTTGATCCAATAGTTGTCACTACGCTTCTCTTGTGTAGACCCAAGAGAATTGAAAATATATGTCCACACAAAAACTTGTATGTGAATGTTCACAGCAGTATTCATCATAATGTCCAAAAAGTGGAAACAGCCCAAATGTCCATCAGCTGATGAATGAATAAGCAAAACATGCTATGTCCTTAAAATAGAATATTTTCAGCCATAAAAAGAAATATGGCTCTGACACATGCCACAATATGGATGTACCTTATAAACATTATTCTATGTGAAAGAAGCTAGACATAAAATACTACATATTGTATGATTCCACGTACTTGAAATGTCCAAAATAGGCAAATTCATAGAGACAGAAAGTAGATTAATAGTTGCCTGGGCCTGAGAGGGAGAGGGAACTGAAATGGGTACAAGGTTTCTTTTTGGGGTAATGAAAATATTCTGGAATTAGACAGTGGTGATGTTTCTACAACTCTGCGGATACACTAAAAAACACCAAATTGAGTGAATTTCATAGTATGTGAATTAATCTCCTTAAAGCTGTTATTAAAAAATGAATGCAATAACAAATATGGATTATGGAACTTGGTCAATCAGTGGGTGTGCATTTCAGATGCTCAGTGCTGTTTAGTGCCTTGAAAATTGAGACCAAATGCTATTTTGGCATGCGTGGCTGATGATGGAGACTCACCTACTGCTGTTTTGTTCTCTGGCCCCTGTAGGGTGAAGATGCCCTGGCCGAAAGCGTGCTGACTTACATGGCCCAAACGTCTGCTCTGACCTACGCCCCCATGCCCCGAGAGGATTACCCTGCAGGCCACCCCCTGCGAACCCTCAGCCGGCTCCAGCCTGATGAGCTCAGCCCAAAGGTGGTGGGTAGTGTGGACAGACAGAATCTTGTTGCTGCGCTGGGTGCCTACGCGGCTCAGAAGCACCCCCCACCCCCCAGGGAGGGTGACCCAGGGTTGCACAACCTTCTGCACGCACCGTGGAGAGAACCGAGGGTCCTTTCAGCACCAGCTACCCCCCAGAAATGGCCTTTGTCTCCAGGAGACCCCAAACACCCCCTGGGCAGGGGCGATGGTAAGTCAGCCTCACCTACCCTCTTTAGTGTTCTTGTTGTTGGCTTGTTTTTGTCTTTCTGTCACCTTCCTGTCCGGCCCTCCATGTGCTTTTCACCACTGAGTGTCTTTTCAGACACATCAGCATTTCTCCTTAGGGGACAGCGGCAGAGCAAGGCGCAGTGTGAGGGAGTGAACCTTTGGCAGTCTCACTTCCCTCTGGTGCTGGTAGAAGAGAAGGTGGTTGTATTCATGCCAAAGGTGAATCTCTCCTTGGGGTGTAGGGGGTGTCAGTGTTTAAACATCTTCCCTGCAATGTCACAGTTTTGTGACTTTATTGATGAAGGTGATAGGTTGGGGAACAAGGCCAAATCTGGACCCCAAATTTTGTTGATTGCATAGTGTTTTGGAAAATTGAATGAACACTTTTAGATTCGGCACATGCTTTCATATTGTCACATGCCTCACTATTCCTTATGGTCAAGCGCAAGCCCTACTCACATATTTCTGATTATTTGCCTTGTCCCCAAAAGAGCCCAGTCTGAAGCTAATGCTGCTCACAATGCGTATGTGTACTGTGTGGCCCTTGACATGACTGACTTTCAACACTGTGGCTTCAGTACTTTTATGTGTGTTATGCCTTAGTTCAGATCGTCCCAAGGGAGAAGGAGTATGTACTGGTTCCCACTCCTCTGGAAGATGCAGAAGGCTCTCATGCATTATTTTCTAACAGCCTTTTCCTAAGGCCATGAAATATAAAGTGAGCTTCTGATAAAATGTGACTTCTCCTTTGAAGATATACAAATAATAAAATCAAACAGATAACAGATTTTAAAAAAATATTGACTGAGAAACACATTCACATTAGCCTCTATTTTCTATAAGTGAAGGTTTAATTGGATTTGCTCTCACAGTACTTTTCTAGACATTGCTGCTTTTCAGCTAGGTAGCTCTCTCCTCTCTCTTTGTCCATATAATCATTATGGCACTTTCTAAATGGAAGAAATGCAAAGTTATAATTAGAGGGAAGGATATGTAGCTATTAGTAATGCTTTCTCCTTGTTCCTGTCTTGGGAAAATAAGATGTATGAGAAAACAGATTGTGCACCTGACTAAGAACTGTTTGCACATAAATGCCCCGTTAGTGAGACTGGTGTTTCTCTATAGGAGGTTGCTCTACAGAGAAGCTCCTTTCCCTCCAGCATTTTCTCTTTGGGGGCTGTTTTTCCTCTGCTTCAAACCAGGCACTATTCTGAGAAACCCCTTTTGTTGGCCCTGCTTCCCTCTGCAGTCTCATAGTTACCAGACTCCATCAGTGGTACTCATCTGCTCCTTTGGCTTTTGGATGGTCACTGTACTTTCTGCTCTTCCCCAGCTCAGCATCACCTCACTCCTCTGCTATACACATGCTGCTGGGACCGCCCCCAGGTGTCCAAAAGCCATGCTGTGGCCTCTGTGGAGGACTCCCAGGTCCTCCCCATGGTGCCGATTGTCCCTTCCCCGTCCTCTCCTGCTTGGTGCCCCCCACCCCATGTCATGGAATGTCAGATTGGCTTCTCCTCTTCTCTCTCTAATCATCTCTCTCTGTCTCCCTTCTCATGTCTCACAACTTAAAAAGTCCCATTTATTGACTACTTCTATTCTAGTTATTAGAAATAGGAAGAGGTAAATACAACTGCTCCAACCAGAGGGACTTCAACCCACTCCACCAGTGCGTTCACAGGCGGAGTATGACGCATGTCTTTGCTCGTGCTGCTATTACTGCTCAGATGAGCCTCCTGTCTCCCCATTGCTTGGTACTTTGCCATTCCTCTTCATGCCCCGAAGGCGCAGATCTTCAGGACCCTGCTCTCTCCACTCTCCAATGACCCTTATTAACTGTATAATTTGGTTGACATTTTTTTCTGTGCTAACTTGCTGTGTCGGTTATCTTTTTATATATACTGTCTTCCCGACTGCACTGTATACTTTAAAAAGAGTCATGTAAAATGTCAATCACAAAATAAATGCCAGACAGAGTTGTCCAGTGAGCCCCCCCGTGCATCACTGGGCTTCAACAAACGGCAGCTGCTTGCCTCTCCTGCTGCTGCTGTGCACCACCACTTCCCCTCGTCTCCCCTATCACCCGTGATTTCATCTGTCCATATTTTAGCATTGTATTGCAGAAAGATAAGGACTCTTTTAGAAACCTAACCACAATAGCTCTATCACATATTAAAATTAATAGCAATGTCTTAATATCACCAAATATCTAATCAGTGTTCAAACTTCTCAGTTGTCATAAATTTTCTTTACAACTGGTTGTTTGGAATCAGAATCCAAAGAAATTCCATTGAATTGGTAGATATAGCTGTTAAGCTCCTTTTAATCTGCAGATTTATCTTCCCTCTTTTTTCTTTCCTTGCAACATTTTTTTAAAACTAGTTCATTAGTCTCATAGAGCTTTTCACATTCTGGATTTTGCTGATTGCATCCCAAAGATAACGTGTACCTTGTTCCTCTGCTCTGGACCTCCTGTAAATAGGAGCTAGCCCAGAGATTTGACCATTTGTGTTCAATGTTTAGCAAGAAGCCTTCAGAGGTGGCGAAGTGTCCTTCCGTGAGGGGGACACTGTCTAGCTGTATCTTGTTTTAGCATCCAGCAGCCATGGGCCACTTACCTCTCTGTCAGATTTCAACTTGATTATTTGAGAAGAGCTCGATCCCTTAAAACGAGCCCCACCCCATCCCATCTGCAGGGTCTGCTTGTGGTGCCCTGTGCTGTCCTCCAGAAGTCTGCACCTGCATATTCGTGTGATTATTTACTGTGTGCTGGTCTCCCCTGTAGACCATAAGCTGTGAGAAGATGGCAAACTGTGCCTCTTTTTTTGTCATTGTGTCCCAGGGCCCAGCAGGCCCTGGCCCAGTATTTGCTGAGTGAATGAATGAGTGGATTCTTCCACATAAATGGTCTCATTTGCTCTTCATGTCAACCTGAAAAGATGGTATCATTGTCAACCTTGTTTTCCTTGTTTCCTTTCAGCTTGAGAGGGTAAATGATGGTACTTAGCCCGGAAGTCAGATCACTTGGGACAGAGTCAGAGCTTGAAGAGCCGACTGTCTAAAATGCAGGTTTAAGCATAATTTACTTTATTGCTCTGGCTTGTTGGTCCTGAGCCTTACTGCTTTAAATGGCCATTCAGCTCTGAATTTTAGCTTTCTCTGCTTGTTCATTGTATGCAGAGTTGTGTGCTGAGCCTTCAAGGGGAGCAAAGGAGTGGAGTAAGATCACTTGTGGGCAGGGGTCAGCCGGGACAGGAGAATAAAGATTTCTCTTCTTACAGATTTAATGAAAAGGGACAAGAGAAGAAAAGACCAACTTTCCCCTAAATTTTCAGTCCAGGGCTTCCTGAGGTTACCTCTCCAACTCAGTGCACTATTGGGATTTAGTTGATGTTCAGCAATATCAGGTGCCAGGTGGGCCATTTCATGGCACTGCCTGGAGAAGTGCCCATGCCATGCAGTGTAACAATGCCGGGCTCTTGTGTAAGGTTCAGGCAGATTCAGCATGGCCCGCACACAGAACCCCTATGAAGGCGCAGTACACGGACAGCCCTCCGCATGAAACCCAACTTCACCTGGAAAGCAATAGTTCGAGAAAGAAGGGTGGTCTGAGGGCTGGTGTGCCATGACTTCTGAGGGGGGTGTGGCCCTGGGAACTGGATATTTTAGATGCCCAGAGGGCTGCTATGCCAGAACAGGAAGGGAGGATCTTGTGATAGCTCAGAGGGCAAGGAAACTTCTGTGTGACTCAGCACGGTGGAATCCAGTATGTGGTCCTCAGAGTCCAGGTTTCACGTGGAACTATGGGAAAACCCACCCATATGTGCCCCAAATAAGTGATAAATAGTCTGGGTGCTCACTTAATACGTGTGGCAAATGTTCATTTGCTAAAAACTTATCATAGAGAAGAGAGAGACCCTTTTCCTTCATTTATTCATTGTTTACACCGTGCCTCCTTTCAAAAAGCTTTAAAGCCACACAACATGGAGAGACCTACATGAGACAGGATAAAGGGAAGGCCAGACTGCAGAGCACAGTGCTGTTGCACGGGGTTCAGCCACCATCTCGGCCAACTTCTCTAACTCGGAATGCAGCGTCCCGGCCGCCACCAGGCGGGAATGCTCTCGTTAGAATGTAACTCTGTAATTTCATGATCAGTTTGTTATGAGAATCAGAATTTGTAAAAGATTATTTGTTGTACTTTTAACCAATTATAAAAGTAATAAACGGTTACTATATAAAACTTGAATAATAGATACGTAGAAAGAAGAAAACAAAAATCCCGTTTAATCTCATTACCATGAGATAAGTGCTGTCGGAAGCTGGTGTGCATCCTCTGGGTCCTGTGTGGGTTTGTGAGGCCCTGCAGTGAGCCAGGCCCGCTTGCGTGGAGCCAGAAGCAGCTATATCTCGGCCTCTCCTTGTCTCTTGAACATCTTCACCGGGGCTAATTCTTCCTCCCACCCTGGATTAAAACTCAGGCAAGTCCCATGAACTCCAGTCACTCTTAGGTAATGAAAGTGCCATTACTTTTTATATTTAAATCTTTTAAATTGTGGTAAAATACACGTAACATAAAATTTACCATGTTAACCATTTTTAAGTGTTCAGTTCAGTGGTATTAAGTACATTCACTGTTGTACAACCATCACCACCACCATCTCCAGATTTTTCATCTTCTCAAATTTAAGCTCTGTCCCCATTAAACACTAACTGCCATCCGCCTCCCTAGCTCCTGGCACCCACCATCCTACTTTCTGTCTCTATGAAATTAACTCCTCTAGGAACCTCATATGAGTGAAATACAGCATTTGTCTTTTTTGCAACTGGCCTATTTCACTCAGCATCATGTCCTCAAGGTTCATCCACATTGTAGCATATTGCAGCATTTCCTTCCTTTTTAAGGTTGAATAATATTCCATTGTATGGATATACCACATTTCATTTATCCATTCATCTTTTGATGGATGCTTGAGTTGTTTCTACCTTTTGGCTTTTGTGAGTAAATGCTGTCATGATACATTTAAATTTCTAAATTAACTTTTATATTATAAATTTAAGATATGATCATTTCTAAAATTTCTAAGCAGTGCAGAGGGTACAAAGTGAATCTGAAGTTTCCTTCCCCATGGCCAACCCTCCTAGGCCTTCCCCACACCCAGGGGGAAACTGCCATAGTGGCTCTGTGTCCCTTGGATTTCCTACATAAAACCAATGTGTCTGTACATCTCTGTTTTAAAAGAATGGGATTCCAGTGTTGTAAGATGCAAGAACTTGCTTTCTAAGCTTTGGACAGCTCGGACGTCTTGATGTCAGTGTTTCTGGACCTGCCTCATGTTGAAAGCTTCAGAGTGTCCTTCATCTCACTGCTCTGTAATCCACCTAGTTAGCTTGGAGCCTGCTTTTCCCACTGAATATAGTGTTAGCATTTTGCTGCATTATTAAATGCATTTCCATTACATTTTTTATGGAGGCATATATTCAATCATATGTATGTACCATAATACATTTAAATCAGTTCTATATCTATATATTTCTGTTAAACTATGTCTAGTTTGTCAATCTTTACTATTCACATAATGCTGCAAAAACACCCTTATGCATGTATCTTTTCAGATCATAGAACCTTGACTGCAATTCTCCCTGGGCTCAATTGTCACCAAGTTTTAACAAAGCTTAAAGTCATTCCTTTTTTCACAAAAAAGTAAACTCTACTTTTTAGAGCAGTTTTAGGTTCACAGCAAAATTGAAAGGAAGGTGCAGAGATTGCTCATGTACTCCCTGCCCCCACATATGCACAGCCTCCTCTGTTATCAACATCCCCACCAGGTGGTACATTTGTTACAATCCATGAACCCACACTGACACATCAGCATTACCCAAAGTCCATAGTTTACATTGGGGTTCACTCTTGGTGTTGTGTGTTCTGTGGGTTTGAACACATGTATAATGACATGTATCCATCATTATAGTATCATACAGAGTATTTTCACTGCCCTAAAAATCCTCTGTGCTTCACCTGTTCATCCTTCCCTCCTATCTGACTCTTGGCAGCCACCTATCTTTTTGCTGTCTCCATACTTTTCCCTTTTCCAGAATGTCATACAGTATGTAGCAATTTGAGTTTGCCTTCTTTCATTTAGTCATATGCATTTAAGGTTCTGCCATGTCTTTTTATGGTTTGAGAGCTCATTTTCTTTTAGTGCTGAATAATACTCCATTGTCTGGATGTACTGCAGTTTATCCATTCACTTACTGAAGGGCATCTGGGTTACTTCAAAGTTTTGGCAATTGTGAATTAAAATGCTATAAACACCCATGTGCCGGTTTTTGTGTGGACACAAGTTTTCAACTCCTTTGGGTAAATACCAAGGAGAGCGATTGCTGGATCATCTGGTAAAGATACTGGTAACAATTTCTTTAGTTTTGTAAGAAATAAAGTCTTCCAAAATGGCTGTACCATTTTGCATTCCCACCAGGAGTGAATGAGAGTTTCTGTTATTCCACATCCTCGTCAGCATTTGGTGTTGTCAGTGTTCTGCATTTTGGCCATTCTAATGGATGTATAGTGGTATCTTATTGTTGATTGAAATTGCATTTCCCTGATGACATATGATGTGGAGCATCTTTTCATTTGCTTACATGCCATCTGTATATCTTCTTTGGTGAGGTGTCTGTTAAGGTCTTTGGTCCATTTTGTAATCAGGTTGTTTGTTTTCTTATTGTTGAGGTTTAAGAATTCTTTTTTTTTTTTTTAAAGATTGGCACCTGAGCCAACAACTGTTGCCAATCTTCTTTTTTATTTTTTTCCTGCTTTTTTCTCCCCAAATCCCCCTAGTACATAGTTGAATATTTTAGTTGTGGGTCCTTCTAGTTGTGGCATGTGGGACACCACCTCAGCATGATCTGATGAGCGGTGCCATGTCCACACCCATGATCCAAACCGGCAAAACCCTTGGCCGCTGAAACAGAGCACACGAACTTAACCACTTGGCCATGGGGCCAGCCCCTTAAGAATTCTTTGTATATTTTGGGTAAGAGTCCTTTATCAGATGTGTGTTTTGCAAATGTTTTCTCCTGTCTGTGGCTTGTTTTCTAATTCTCTTGATAACTGTCTTTTGTAGAGCAGAAGTTTTTAATTTTAATGAAGCCAGCCTATCAATTCTTTCTTTTATGGATTGTGCCTTTGGTGTCATATCTAAAAAGTCATTGACAAAACTCTAGGTCATCTAAGTTTTCTCCTATGTTATCTTCTAGGGGTTTTATAGTTTTGTGTTTTTTTTAAAGATTGGCAACTGAGCTAACATCTGTTGCCAATTTTCCTTCTTTTTTTTTTCTCCACAAAGCCCCCAGTACATAGTTATATATTCTAGTTGTAGGTCCTTCGGGTTCTGCTATGTGGGACACCGCCTCAGCATGGTTTGATGAGTGGTGCTAGGTCCGTGCCCAGGATCCGAACTGGCAAAACCCTGGGCCGCTGAAGTGGAGCACACAAACTTAACCACTGGGCAACAGGGCCAGCCCCTATAGTTTTGTGTTTTAAAATTAGATCTGTGATCCATTTTGAGTTAGTTTTTATGAAGGATGTAAGGTCTGTGCCTAGGTTCATTTTTTTGCTTGTGAATGTCCAGTTGTTCCAGAAACATTTGTAGAAAAGACTATCTTTGCTCCATTGTATTGTGTTTGCTTCTGTGTCAAAGATCAGTTGACTATATTTACGTGAGTCTATTTTTGGACTCCCTATTCTGTTCCATTGATCAGTCTGTTCTTTCACCAATATCATACTGTCTTTGTTTCTGTAGCTTTATAGGAAGTTTTGAAGTTGAGTAATGTCAGTCCTCCAACTTTGTTCTTCTCCTTCAATATTGTGGTGGTTATTCTGGGTCTTTTGTCTCTCCATATAAACTTCAGGATCAGTTTGTCAATATCTGAATAACTTGCTGGGATTTTGATTGGAATTGCATTGAATCTGTAGATTAAGTTGGGAAAAATGGATGTCTTGACAATATTGAGTCTTCCTATCCATAAACATGGGGTATCTCTCCTTTTATTTAATTCTTCTTTGATTTCTTTATCAGAGTTTTGTAGTTTTCCTCATATAGACCCTATCATATTTTGGCTAAAGCCATTCTTTCAGCTTGAGACTCAATGATGACAATTAAAGAATTATAGAAACCACATTAGAGAATTTATCGTATACCTTTTTCTAAACAGTTAACTAGAACCAATGACAAATAATATGGTACTGCTGGTAGCATCCAATCTAATCCTTACTCATTGATGAAACTTCAAACCACACCAAACAGGAAACAAAACCTCTAACCTGTGAGAACCCTTTCTTTAATCATCTTGATTCTGCATCCTCTGGGTCCTGGACTGAGAATTAGGAGAACTTAATTCACATTATCACTCTGCTAACTTTCAGCTAGGTATTTCCTATCTCAACCTCTTCCCAACATAACTTGTTGTTTCCTTTATTCAGGTGTCTTCCTATATTATAGCTTGAATGGCCAAGGTAATGAGTGTTCTCCACCCCCACCATCATCTATACTAAAGTGGATTCTGTCGTATATTAATGTGGAATGTTCACTGGGATGTAAGTCTGAACTTTTGTTGACTACTGTTTGTGCACCTTCCTAACTCTGTGACTCTTAGCAAGTTTATTCATGAATTAACTCGTTGACAGAGCACATGCTGAGCCCCACCAGTCACACAGCCTTTCTGATTCTCTTCCCTCATCCAAGATAAGAGTGTTGTGATAAACGCATTTTGGGGCCTCTTCCTACTCAAACCTCCCATGACTGCGAAGTCCCGCATGTGTCTACTTTCCCATTTGTGTGGGAATCCCAGCCTGAAAACTCATACAGAGCAAAGAGTATACCCTGCATCACCCAATCTCAGGAGGGCACTGAACCAGGGCTTTCCCTTTTCATGGTGGCAATGATAGATTGTAATGTATAAAAACCAGATCCCAGTGCTTTTATCATCCTGGAGAAAATATGCTCACAATTTTGGGATAATTTTCACTTGAAAGGAAGCACCTGCTGCCTTTTTCGTTTTTAAAGAAATTTATTCATATTTGAGTGAAGGCCAGTGTTGCTCGGTACTCTAAACCCAATCATGCCTTTTGGTTTTTTATGAAAAGAGGCCCAAATTAGCCATCTAATCACTGGAGCAAAGAGGCTGCCTTTCAGAGTCTGCCCCACAAGGAAGTGCTGATATACTCTTTATCCTGGATTCATGCCCCTCTCTGGGGTTTAAAAGCACCTTCTAGAACATAAGAAAGAAGGCACCTATGTCATCAAAGAACCTCTCATCTCAGTGAAACATAGTCCCATATTTGATATGAAATGCCAGAGGCCGTTATTTCAGCCAATCACCATGTCGCGGGGTCAGCAAACAGCCAACTTTCTCCTGCAGTGGAAGGGAAGCGGAAGCGGGGCCGGGAAAGTCTCTGGGTGCCACTCTGTCGCTTACACAGCAAGGAATGGCTCCTCTTGTCTACCTTCTAATCCCACCATGCCCACCCGGCAGCCCTGATGTGGATGCACCTGAATAGGTTGCCCACATGTGGAGTGAGAGCAGACATATGTGACTGGGGAGCCCAGCTCTGCATTGCCCCCATCCCATGCCTTCCTCCCTGCCTGGGAGACAGCTTCCTCCTACTTCTGCATCAGCAAAGAGTCACTGTTTTCAGATTTGGAAGGAACCCAGAGTCATGCACTCTGCCCCACACGAGAAGTCTCTTCTACAGTGTCTCTGACACATGACCTTTCAGCCTTCCCTGAAGTACCTGTGAGCTCATTGCTTCCCTGGGAGGTCCTTTCCACAAAAAGCCAGCTGCATTTGCTAGAAAGTTCTTTACATTGAGTATTGAGTTGGAAGTTCCCTCTTTTAGACTGAGAGTGGGTGGGGCTCCAAAAGGTAACTTATCGCAAGTGCTTGTTCCTGCCAACTTCCGCCGTTGGCTCTAACAGGAAGTCCTTTTAGAACAACATGGAGCAGGGGTGCTCTCCCTGTGGCCTGTGGGCTCTCACATATGAGGTCGTCCTCTTGTCATTTTTCCAACTCTTTCCACTTCCAAACTGAACATTTTGGGTTTGGAGACCACTGAACCTATGGTGAGGTTTTCCTTCTGAAGGCACAGGGTGGGTCTAAGGAAGGAGCTGAAGAGGTCAGAAGAAATTTTTCCCTTTCCCACATGTGAGGGTCTCACTGAGCCCCCACAGAGTAGAACTGGGGCCCTGAGGCCCCAGGGCATTCTGGGCAGTGAATGGTTTGGATATGATCATAAATTGAGTTCCTAACTACAGATATATATTAACCATGCATGCCTGGTTGTCTACCAACTAGAACTTTGCTGCTAAGAGGGAGTTCGACAGCACTCACCATTCAGAGGGTATTTCTTTGAATGGGATCCAAATACTCTACTGGTTCAGCCCATTTAGTTAATGTGGACAAATTTCAGTTACTACCCCTGATAGCCATCCCTGGAAATTTTTATATTTTAGTCTGGCATTTGCCAGTCAGTACACGTCTAGACTGGTTTCCCTTGTCATATGTCAGTTAACATTCTGAGTGTGCAGACCCATGTTAATGTGAATCTAAATGAAATACTCCTTAGAAGGCAATCTGACTGCCAACCCCTCCACTGAGTCAAGTAATTAATGCCAAACCTAATTTGATATGTGTATTTGTTCTTTACCTCACTATTACTGTAATAGAGAGAGAGTTAGACTGCTATATACTGAATTCTAAGTACAAAACAGCATGGCCTCACTGAGCAACAGGTGCTTTATCCAGACTATAGTTGGGCACTTTTCATTTAGCCAGTGAGTGATGTATGCCACTTAGCTGTGATACCCTAAGCCCCTCAAGTTGAAGGAGAACACATTTTACTTTACTTTTGTTGTTTTCATTGAAAATAGTCAGGAAGCTGACATATGATTATGCCCATATCTCCCAGGTGGAGGCCCATATGAGGACAGAATAAAATAATAAACTCCTACTGAATTTATCTGAACTCTTTGCAAATATCTGAGAGTTGGACTCTAGCAACTAAATGGGCTATATGCTCCCTAAACAAAAGGAGCACAGTAAATTCTTCATGATGATGATGATAATGATAATGATGATCATGGCACTGATGATGGTGATGATGATGATAGTGGTGATGGTGATGGTGGAGATGATAATGATGATGGTGGTGATGTGTTTATACATGGCCTAACTGTATATTCTCATGTATACATGGTGATAAAGGCACTTAGGAGGAAAGCTGTTATGCATGATTCACATCTTTTTTGTTAAAGCAATTTTGTAGTGAGATTATCTGCATGCCATTGCTTATTCTCTAAAGCATGTAACGTTTTGTCTGGGGTACCCTATTAAGACATCTAATTTCAGTAGGTCAGGCCTCCAGCAGTTGTGCGTGCAAGTTGATCTCCTACTCCAGGGCTTACATATTTGATGTCCTGACATTTTGTGTAATTGCTCTGCTAGAGCCCACTTGGAGCATTGAAAGCTACTTAAAATGTCATTATGAGCTGGCCGGATCTCGGAATTATATGGTGCAGTTGATGGAACAAAAGAGCGTTCCACTTTGATGCGCGTGGTATTTGATTGTGCTCTATGCCAGGGTCCCTCTTCAATCCACCAGGGCTGGCTGGACTTTTTAAAAAGGATTTCCTCACTTCTGTTCATCTTCAAATGACTGACGGTAGATGCCTTTGAGATGGCTCGGTGTGGTTTGTGATGGTGATATGAAAGAGGATTTCTAATATGCGTTAATTGTTCTCATCATAAGCTGTCAGCCACTTAGGGTCTGCCATTGTATACCTAAGGTTTTTTTTAAAGTTATTTTTCACTAATGATAACCTAAAAAGTTTCTTTTTTGGATAAGAGGAGGCAATTTTAGGAATTATATTTTATTATTCTATTTTGAAGCTATTTCTTCTTATAGTCATTCTGAGAGGCCCACGGAAAGTCTTTCCTGTTCTCTGATCTTTATCTTAAAGAACATGAGTTTTTCATGCCACAGTCTATTCCTCCTCTTCCTTTGAAATAATGAGAACAGAACTAAAGGATGCTGAAGGAAAAAAGATGTGTGGTAACCATAAGAGATAATTTCTCTGAGTTGTTAAATGTTAGGACAGATTATTGGAACAGGGGCACAATTTTACATGAACTATATTGATTATTGGACATGTGGTAGACAATCAACACACTTTATGTTGTGTTTTCAAGAAGCCCTTCAAGTAGGAATTATTGACACTATTTATACAGACAGAACCTGAGGCTGGAGGGGCTGGATGGGGTGCCCTAAATCACAGGCGGCAGTGAACCTGGGTTTGGCTGACTCCAGAACACACCAATTTTCTCCTTATTTGTGGTGGGTCTTTTTAGGATCTCTGCTCTGACTTGCCTGAGTTTGACCAGGAGGAGCACCATATGTTCTTCCCACCCAGAATTGGCATTAAACAAAATATTACACGGTGGGGTTCTTTGAGGGGCTGCTGAGAGTTCTCCACCCCTCCTCAGGCTGTCCCCCACGTCTGAAACTGACACTCAAACAGTTCCTACTGCTTTGCCCTCAAGTCGTCGTCCGTTTAGGCTCCTTTCTTTCTCTCGCACCTCACGTCCAGTCCAGCAGCAGACCCTGCTGGGCCTGCCTCTACAGCACGCTCAGGCTTCCCCATGCTCCCCACGAGCGCTGCTGCATGGCAGCACTGTCCCCAGTGGGCTTATTACAGGAGCCTCCTTTGGCCTCCCTGCCCTGACCTTGTCCCAACCGTGGAGTGGAATGGTCCTTTTAAAATTGCAGATCAAATGATGTCTCATTCTCAAAACTCAGCAAGGGCTTCTCACCTCACTGTAAAAATCCAAGTCCTTTTCATGTCCTGAGACCCTGCAGTCTCTGCCCCACACCCCCTTCTCTCACTTCATGCCTTACAGTCTCTTCCCCTTACTTTCTCCATTCCAGCCACTCTGGCCTCCTTTCTGTTCTTCCAACCTTCTGCCCAGGGCCTTTACACTTGCTGTCTCCTCTGCCTAGAGAGTATTTCTCCAGAAACCCACTGGACTCATGCTTCACCCGCTTTGAGTTTCTGCTTAAACTTTGCTTTCTCAGTGAAGTTTTCTCCAACAATCCTATATAAAACAGCATCCTCCCTCCCAGCTCCCCTGTCTTCCATACTTTGGATTATTTTTTCCATGGCCCCTATCACCACCAGACATTCTATGTATTTATGTTTTTAATTGTTTATTTTCTGTCTTTTCTAACATGGATGGAAGTTCCATGAAAACAAGAGCTTTGTTAACTGCTTTAGTCCTGCAGCTGGAAAGGTAGCTGGGCATAGAAAATGTGCAATAAACGTTTGTGGAGGGACGGAAGGAATGAAGGGCACGAGAGAGGGAGGAACATCCCATCTCCTGAACTCTCCTGTTGAAATCTGAGAACCTCTGGGGGGCGTAAATGACTCGCTGATCATTGGTCACCTTCATGAGACCTGGAATGTGTCACCCCCACCTTGGTCAGCTCGAGAGTCTGCCTAAAGAGCAACTTGGGTGAGGGATGTAGGGGGCAAAAGGGACGGAGTGTTTGGATACACAGGGACAGCGACACACCCTGGCCTCCTGCACAGAAGATGGCACGAGGGGTTGAGAGATACGAACATTGCCACGTGGGTGGGATGTGCTGAAGGAAAGTCAGCCTGCTGCACAGTTTTGTCTAGGGCCAATTTGCTGCAAACCAGAGTCTGAATAGTCACCACGATATTCTGTACTCTCTCCTCTGCATTCCTGTTCCAGCACGATGATCCCATCAGCTTACGTTCGTACATATGGAATTCGAGGGAGGCTGGAGATAAAGTTGAGAACTTAGAAGGAATGCTCTGTCAGGTAGACAGTAAACCTTGACACTCATAATGTTCACCAAGTTCTAGACTCCTTGAAACTGGCTTACAGAGTGACTCAGTGGCTTAACTTAGTTGTGAAATGTCATTGCGGGAGAGATAAGAAATGTCTACTGGCCTGCTGCCATTGGGTGCAGATCGGGGCGGGCAGGGATCCCACGTTTTGGAGCCCCTTTAGGATGGGCACCTCAGCTCTGCAAGATGAGGATGGTCCGACAGAGGCTAGGAACAGATCCTTGGTTAACCAAGGTGCTCAGGAATGGGACATTCTTGTCCAGTGAATTTTCTGGTTAAGTTTGCATTAATCAGAAACACATTTTTGATTCAACACTTGTTAAAAATCTCTCATAAATTTATCGATCCGTTTCCTGCCTTGGTCAGTGTGTTCCTGGGACGTTGGGTGGGTTCTTAGGTGCACTGGCCCCTGGGGGCACTGTGCCTGCTGGAGCCGCATCTCTCTGACGAGCATCAGCCTTCTGCAGCCTGGCCTGTGATGTTAGATGAATGCATCTTCTCATCTTTTGTACTATCACTGCAACAATACAGACAACTTAAATTTGGTGGATTTATGTTAAGACTTAGTAAACGGCAGAGTATTGTTTAGCATACTTTCTAGTCTATCTTATTTTTTCATGTATTTTATTGATTTTCTATTTAAAGTATGTTCTTGACATTTTTTTTAAAAACTTTTCTTTCTTTCTTTCTTTCTTTCTTTATTTATTTATTGGGGAAGATTAGCCCTGAGCTAACATCTGCCACCAATTCTCCTCTTTTTTGCTGAGGAAGATTGGCCCTGAGCCACCGTCTGTGCCCATCTTCCTCTACTTTATATGTGGGTGCCCCCACAATATAGTTTGGTAAGTGGTGCTTAGGTCCACGGCCAGGATCTAAACTGGCCTACTCTAGGCCACCAAAGCAGAGTGTGTGAACTTAACCACTACACCACTAGGCCCGTCCCTATTCTTGATATTGTTAATGAAAAATTTTTGCTCAGAGTAACTGAGACCCAAAAATTATACAGTAAGACTTTTTTCCAAAAGACATAATTTGAGTTTATCTTTTTAAAAAATCTGTAAATTAATTGGGTTGCCCTCATTGGGACTAATGCTCATGCATGCGCGCGCACACACACAGACATACACACAGATACATCAAAATGTTTTAGAAGCCAGAGAGACGTGACTTCTGGATAGTACAAGCAAAGTTAATGTATGAGATAGACCAACCACTGAGACCCTATAAGGAGATCAAATAACAGCACATTGCAAGTCATTTCTCCTTCCTCCTAAAACAGACAAGTGTTTGGGCTGACGTGCTATTCAAACTGTCACTTATTACCCTATTTGGAAGCAAATGTCTTTCCTGAATTCAACCAAACAACTTCCAAACTTTTATGACATAATCTACTTGTAAACTACTACCTATATTTTACCCTTAGAAATTAA
This sequence comes from Equus quagga, assembly GCF_021613505.1. Taxonomy (NCBI): domain Eukaryota; kingdom Metazoa; phylum Chordata; class Mammalia; order Perissodactyla; family Equidae; genus Equus; species Equus quagga. The sequence continues at coordinate 132,001,705 of NC_060274.1, read as the reverse complement.
GAATTAAATTGATATAAACTTAAGATTGGACAAATGTTGCTATAAAGCTCTTAAAACATAAAACTTTACCTTTGCTAAAAAGGTAAAAAACTCTTATTATTTTTATCTCTAATGAGGATCCTCCAAGAGGACTATGCCTTTAATTCTCTATGCTTCTTCAGGGTGATACTTACTCCCAGGTTCTGAACACAATGGGTGCCAATACCAGTTGATGAAATGCATAGTGAGTAGAAGGATGGATGGATGGGTGGGTGTGTGGATGGGTGGAGTCTGGGGTCTGATGTTAATAACTGAGGTTCACACTGTTTAAAACGTAGGTTAGTACTTTGGCAAAGAACTGTCTCACAATGCATAATCTTAAATTGAATGTTGAGCACACGGGGAGGCAGTAGCCCACACAGCTATGCATTTTAAGGGGCTCACTCTGTGTTCCTTGCTTTTGCTTGAGGATTGCAGTGAGCTGTGGCCAGAGCTTATCATTGAAAAATCAAGCATTTGTGTTTACAGTGGATTGGAAGGAATGAAAGGCAACGGAGGGCTAAAGTGATTCTACATCACCTCATTATCATGAAGATAGTTACAATTTATCAGGCACTTATGGCAGCCTGGCACTGGATAAGTGATTCACAGACACATCTCATGTGTCCCTGTGGTACAAATAAGGAAACTGAGGAATAATGAGATTAAAGAACTTGCCCAAGACCACCTACTGGGAGTGCTGGAGGCGAGACTGGAGTCCAGAATGCATGTTGGACCCCAAAATCCGTGCTGGTAGCTCCTCAGCCCTCGGCTTCCTGGAGCATGTTTGAGGTACCGCAAAGCACTCTTTCTTCCAAGTGGCAACAGTGCATTCCCACCAGAAAGTAGTCAACTTTTCTGCATGTGAATCCAGTGCAGTGGCCCCAAGGACATGGCACCATGAGGACTGACATTGTGACTGATAAGAACTTTAAATATGCACTTGGAAACCAAAGTCTTAACCACAACTCTGACAAAAGAAAGGGGCAAACCCCCTGCAGTTTCTAGAGTTATTTGGCCTGAGAAAGCTGATGAGTAGCCGCGGCCCCTGGCAGTGGGGTTCATGGCCAGTATCAGGGCATGCCTGTGATGACAGGTCCAGGCAGGGATCAGACACGGCCTGGCACTGTCATCCTTGCTGGCTGTGGTGGACGAAGGCCTCTTGCTTGCTCTGCTTCCTCCCTTCCTGGCCAGCCACAGCGCCTGCTCAGTTTCTCAAGGTCAGGCACCTGCTGGTCCTAAAACTCTGTCTCCCAGCATCATTCTGTCCCTGTGTGCATACAAATAGTCAGATTCTGCATACAGTGAGTGTGGTGCCCCTTAGGACATGATTCCTAGCTGGGTGATTTTTCATTCTCACTGTGCTGAAAGTGGAGGCTTGCTGTGCTCATGGTTCGTGGAGTGGATTCGGGAAACGTGGGTTATTATGGACTCCCTTCTTTCTGGAAGCACTTTTTCAGAGTGGATGCTTGGTGTCTTTGTCAGTTGGAGGGCAAGTAAGCACCGTTTTGTAGAGAGCAGCAGCCCTGAGGTGGCTCTTCACTGTGCTATATGTGACATGTAAATAGCAGTGCCGCCACCGCTGTTGGAAACAGGCTCCACACGAGAAGTAGCACAAGAAACTCCAGCTGATGCTCTAACACGCCGTGAGAGGGCATGGAATGGGCTCTGTAGCATTTTGGTGATGTAGGTGAGGTGCTAATGGGGGCATAGCTTCCAGTGTCATTTTCTCATCTTTCTCTTGACGTTTTCCTGCTCATCTTTTTTCCTAGCAATGCAGTAGCCACTCTGGGTTGAAAACCTCAACACACATGTACACACATGCACACTCACATGCACACTCATGCATGCACACACTCATGCACATGCACACACACAGGCACTACCACCTTTTCATCCCCCCCAAGAGACATGAGGGCCTTGCCAAAGAACATAACATGAGACTTAATTCCAAACATAACCCCCAAACGCGCCACTTTAACTTTTCCATAACTACAGTGGTCTCGCTGTGTTCAGGTGGAGTCAGTGGGTTTTTGTAATTCACTGTTAAAGTTTTGGCCACAGTAGTGCAGCTAGTGGGGTGAGCGGTGGGCCACTGCAGCCTGTTGGCTCTGGAAGGCAGATCCTCGTGGGATCCGCTATTCCTGGGCTGGTGTGTGAAGAATCCTCTTTTTAGTAGAGCAAAGGTATGTGCTGACTTTAAGTGCTGATTGCTGTATGACATCCGGAAGCGTGGGAGCAGGTCCCTGTGTCACTCACAAACACGTTTGAAGTCACTGACACTGCCCCAAGGTGGCCTCTGCTCATGCCATCCTTCCTGGGGCCTCCCTGCCCCAGCTCACCTGAAATTAGAATGGTGGAGCCAACGAACCTGCTGTCAGATTGGTCAGTGTTCTAAAGAGAGTATTTTTTCCCTTAAGAATGATCATTTTAGCCTGGCTTTATCTGTCTCTTTCCCTCAGTGTAATAAGTATGTAGGGGTCTAGTGCTCACTGTACGGGTTGCAGCGGCCAGCTCCTCTGGGTGCAGCTCAGTCTTCTGGGCTGGGTGTGTTGAGGGTGTGGCCTTGCCTCTCACTGGAGCCTGGTGACTTTGGGATAGCAGTGTCCGACGTGAAGTGGCCCCTTCCCCAGGTGTCACTTTGGTTGCACTGCTGACTCTCCCATCATGACCTCAGGCCTACGATCTGCTCCCTCAGGGCTGTTGGATGCTCAAGGGAGGTGGACGCTGCAGTTTGCTGGGATTGCCTGTTGGAGCAGGACCTTTGCAGAATCCACTGCAGACCGGTGCCTGTGCCATCCACGTTTCCTGATACAGCTCCTTATTTCCATTTTCTTTGACATGAGTGAGTCCTGTGTGGTTGGCATTGGATCTATGGAGGTGGACGGTCAAGATAAGCCCTTGCTTAGATGATAAGCACCAGGAAAGAAAAGTGTTTTGGTCAGAGTAGATTGCCGTGAAACAGAAATGAAGATGTTATACTCAGCTTGTTGTTCACTGACTCAGTTATAGGTTCGAGGTTGTTCCTTCTGATTTTGATTTTTTTTTTTTCTCAGAAAGATTCACCCTGAGCTAACATCTGTTACCAGTTTTCTTCTTTTTGTATGTGAGTCGCTACCACAGCATGGCCACTAACAAGTGGTGTAGGTGTGCGCCCAGGAACCAAACCCAGGCCGCTGAAGCGGAGCATCCTGAACTTAACCACTAGGCCACGGGGCTGAAAGCTACAATGAACAGTGGCTTTTTCAAAACAGCGACAATGGCTATGGCATGTGCACACCTTCAATTCCAAAGCACATCTTTTATCTTTTCTATGAAACAGCCTGTGCCTTATGTCAGCCCAGAAAGAGCAGGAATCTGGTATTGTTTATGTGGGATTGCTCATAAGCAATCCCCCTTTGGCTCCTGTCATCTGTAGGAAAGAGTGACTGTTCTGCGCTTGTCTATTTTTAAGCGTATTTTTGTTTACAAGGAAGTGAGAAATATTATTCCAACTTCATTGCTGGAAGTTATTTTTTAAGGCAAGTGTTCAGTCTCTGAACATTTGGGAGGGCTGCTGCATGGGGCCTGATGGACTCTGGGGACACAGAGGTGGGAGGTGCATTCTCCCCAGGGACTCAAGTCTGGAGGAGTGAGAGGGAAGCAGCCACCAATGTAGGCATTCACCTGCATTTCCTTCTACAGGAAGCTGTTTCAAAATCAGGTTTGGTTATTATTCCGGTGTGCTGAAGTCAACAGACCAGGAGACAATTATCATTGACAAGGTAGTTCCCCAAGAGGAGGGGGTGTGCCATGCCCTGCGGGGCTACACAGGGAAGCAGCAGGTGGTCAGGAGGCAGAGGGAGGGGAACCGTGGGCAGAGCAGGAGAGGCGGGGCCAGCAGGTTTAGGACTGGCTAGTGTGGGTGATTCAGGCAGGCTCTGGGCCAAGGGGTTATTGCTGATTGTCTGATGCCTGACTCGGGGGTAATTAGGGTGGCAGATGGTGGCCCAGAGTGTGAGTGCCTCATAGAGGACAGGGTTGGAGTTGGGCTCTGGACTGGTTGGTGGGCATTTGAAAAGCAGTGTTTGCTGACTCTGGGACATGAGTAGCTCTAGTAGGGGCAGTCCCTCCCGGATCAGCGAGGCCCCAGATGTCGGAGCATCAGAAACACATGGTTAATACACAAGGCAAGGCCAGGGTGGTAGAGTGACGTCCTCACTCTGTGGCTTCAGTGCTGCCCCCAAGGGGCCCTGCTGCTCCTGCAGGAGAACACGTCAGTGCAGGCGACAGCTCCAGTCCTGACCACAGAGGTCGGCTGCATACGCCACATTTAGTGTATACCCCACTTCAGAGGACACCACCGACTATCGACTATCATGCCAGCTTCAGGTCAGGCTGTGTTTCAGAAACAACTGTAGTGGAGACTGTTAAGAATTTTAAATCCAGAAGGGGTCTCTGTGGTCAACAGGAAGTCTGACGGAATACGTCCTCCAATAGTAAAATCAGAAAATTATTGCAGTGACTCTTCCTTGGCAAGAGAGAGACTGTGGGGAGAAGGTGGGCATGGCAGAGAATGTTCCGGAATGGAAACAGAGCACTTTAACATTTCCTTATGACAATGTGGCAAGACTGCCCCTGAAAAAGATGAGCTTCAGTTAGTAGGTAAAAGTGGACATTTTCTTTCACTCAAAGAGCTCATAATAGGCTCTAATTGCTTATCTTTGAAAAATCGGTAAGGTCTGGGTAACCCAAAACACTGTCTTCTGTCATGCTTTTGCAGTGTGTACAAAGCTCGTTTTGACCAGGTGACGCTGCCTGCTGTGTCAGTCAGCGCTGACTGGGAAGTAGAGCCCTGGCTGTGTGGGGACCCGTGGCAGAGTGGAGGGTGATCTCAGGTCAGCGGTGAGCTTGGGAAAGCTGTGTGGAAGGAGCCTGGTTAGATGGCACTAACATCGGCATTCCCTGGGTCCTCTTAGTGCAGCGTGGGGTGGCCTTGGAATTGCCCCAGAGAGCGTATTCCTTCTGCGTGCTGTGTATCAACACGGAGTGCTGGCCGGCAAGTGCCTGGTACTGTGGTTGTTGGTGTCTGGAACTTTCTCTCACCTGCTGGTGGGGACGAGAGGGAGAAAAGCTGCTGGGAATTGTGTTTGTGGCTCTAGTTCAGCAACAAAAGAGGGAAAGTTGAAAAAACATAAAAAGCCTAAATTTCTTAATTTGTAAAAAGCAGACACTAATCCCCACCCTGCTTGGTTTAGAGGATTGCTGCGTAAGGCTGCAGGAGTGTCGGCCCGAAGTCCCCGTTCTGGTGTTGTGGGGCAGGCAGGGCACGAGACCAGCCGTCCTGCGTAGAGCTGCACCGAGGGTCAGAGTCTCAGCATTGCAGACTGAAGGAAAGGAAGTCCAGGCTCCCTCCTACTTCAGAGATGGGACTGCATCACATTGATCACTGTTCTTGAGGGCGATTTACATATAGGGAGATGTACGGATCCTAAGTGTACAAATTAGTGAGTTTTGACATGTGCACACATGCAACTCACACCCCACCAGTACTCAGACTACCCCACTCGGTCCCACACCTGCTGTCACTGCTCTGACTGCCCTCCCCAGAGAGGCTGCACCTGGTTCGCCCTCGGCTTCCTATCAATAGAATCATGTGTATTCTTTAGTGCCTGACTTCTTTACCCAGCATAATCCTTCGTGGGTTCACCCCTATTTTTGCGTGTATTGGTAGCTCATTATTGCTTATGTGGATGAACAACAGATTGTTCATCCTTTCTCCTGTTGGTGGACATTTGGACTTTTAGAGTGTTTTTGTTTGCTATGCATGTTCTTATAGAAATCTTTTGTGGACATAGGTTTTCATTTCTCCAAGGTCAACATCAAAGAGCCCGCTTTCTGGGTAACATGGAAGGTGCATATTCATCTTTATAAGGAATTGCCTGTTTTCCCAAGAGTTGTAAAATTTTACATCCCCACCAGGAGTGTATGAAAGTCTCTGTTGTTCCATATCCTCTCCAGAATTTGTTCTCAGTCTTTTTAATGTAGTCATTTTAGTGGGCATGAAATATGCCTAATGTAGTTTTAATTAGCCTTTCAATGATTACTAATGATATTGAGCATTTTTTCATGTGCTTATTGGCCATTTGTATATTTTCTTTGATGAAGTTTCTGTTGAACTATTTTGCCTGTTTTTATTGGAGTGCTTTCCTTTTTATTGTTGATTATTGTTGTCGGAGTTTATACCTATATATTCTGGATAAAAGTCTTATGTCAGAGGTTTTTGTTCTATCGCCTTTTAAAAAAATACTTATCTTTCTCCATTGAAATGCATTTGAGTTGAGGGCCTTTGTCGAAAGTAGTCTACTTAGAATTATTATCTTAGTACCCCATGTAAAACGTGGATAAACCCTACAATGGCGTGATCCCACTTGCAACGCTGTCCTCTGTGTCATGTAGCTTACATCTACATGTATTTTATAAACCCTACATTAAATGTTATTAATTTTTCCTCTCTAACAATCAGTTGTCTTTTAGAGGAGCTATGAGGAGAAAAATGATGGTCTTTTCCATGTACTCACCTATTTACCCTTCCAGGAGCTTCTCAACACTTCCTGTAGCTCTGGGGTTCCATCTGCTCTCGTTTCTCTTAGTATTTCTTGTAGCCTAGGTCTGCTGGTGACGGATTGTCTTAGCTCTTTTTCTATAATATGAAAATGTCTTTCACTCTCTTCTTTGAAAGATATCTTCACTGGATACAGACTTCTGAATTATATGTTTTTTCTTTTTTTCCCCCTTTTTTCTGGGAGGGGTGAGGAGGATTGGCTCTGAGCCAACACCTGTTGCCAGTCTTCCTCTGTTTTGTATGTGGGATGCCACCAAAGCATGGCTTGTTGAGGGGTCTGTAAGTCCATGCCTGGGATCCGAACCTGCAAACCCTGGGCCGCCAAAGCGGAGTGCACAAACTTAACCACTATCCCACCAGGCTGGTCTCTGTTTTTTCTTTTAACACTTCAAATATGTCATTTGTATGTATACTATCAAATGTATAGTTACATATATTATATCAAATATGTTATTTTTACAAGACGTTCATTATATCTCGTGACCTCCATTTTTTAAGAAGTCAGCCACTACCTGTATCATTTCACACTACATGTGATGTGTCTTTTACCTCTGGCTGCTTTTAAGATACCTTCTCTACCTCTGGTTTTCTATGAACTGAAGGAATTTGACTATGAGATGCCATTGTGTGGTTCTCTTCGTATTTGTTCTTCTTGGGGTTTACTGAGTGCCATCAATCCCTAAGTTAATGCTCTTCACCAATTTTGGGAAACTTGTGGAGGTTTTTTTTTTTTCAGTTTTTCGCTCCGATTCTTTCTCCTTTCCTTCTTGGACTCCAATTACAGTATGTCATGCCTGATGCTGTCCCACACCTTACTGAAGTTCTGTTCAGCCTTCTTCAATCTTTTTCACTCTGTTCTTCAGATAACAATAATTTCTATTATCTGTCTTCAAAGTTCTCCTTTATCCAATGTGCTGTTAAGGCCATCCAGTAAGTTTTAAATTTAAAATTCTGTACTCTTCAGTTATAGAATTTTCATTTGGTTCTTTTTTTTATTCCCATTTCTCTGCTCACTTTGCTGATGTTGCCCATTATGCCTGTATTTGTGTAGCTCCTTTAAGGTCCTTCTCTCCTCATGCCGATGTTGACTACTTTTCTCTTTATTCAATCTGCGTTTGTTTCCCTCTAGAAGCACTAATTCAGAGCCTCCTGAAGGACCTGAGGAGGCATCAGGTTGACATGGCGAGTCTGAGCCCCCTGGACCCCGAGGAGATGGCCCGTGTGATTGCTAATGCCATGCAAGGTGTGGGTACAGAAGGGGAGCGGGAAGAGGCCGGAATGGGAGTCGGAGGAGAACCGGGAGAGCAGGTGGACAGCCCCGAGGCAGGGCTCCACGAAGCCCGCAAGGTCGGAGATGTGCGAGGTGAGCCTCCCAGCTCCTGGGCCCCTTGTGTTTGTGGTAGATGTCGGGGGAGGCCACAGGTCTGCGGAGAGATGGCCCACTTTCCAGGCTGAAATGCGTTCTTTCCGCTGGGGAGGTGGGGATTTCTATTAATGATTTTTATCTGTTTGAACTTTTGCCTCTAAAAGCTTTCTTAACAGGCTAAGCCTACCAGAGCAATTATGTTGAAAGGCAAATTGCTCTCTGTGAGATGTAATTCCTGTGTGCTGAGGTTCAGAGTTAGAAAAAAATGGGAGTGATAAAGTTTTTGTTTGGATTGTGCTGGTAAATATAGTCAAATATTTGAATCATAAAGTGAAAGGGGTTTATTTGAATGCCTGCTTGAGGCTCCCATTCACCCTCTGAGGCTGCTCCAGGGAGAGAGCAGAGATCCCCCACAACACATGCACACACACACACACACACACGCGCACACGCATGCATGTGCCCACGCAACACACATGCAGCAGCCGGAACCCTTGAGCAGAGGGCCGAGCAGGACAGCTCGATCTCCCCCAACAACTGCCTTCGCCAGGCCTGATGGCTTTGCAGAGCCCCTGGAGCTACATTAAAGCATCTAGCTCAGTGCTGCACACAGAGGGCACACAGACAACACACCGGGAAGACACCTGTCTCCTTCCTCTGTGGGCGGGACAAAGGTTAGCTTGGAAGCTAGAAGCATGGCTTGACGTATAGGATGCAGGAAAAGATGCTGAAACTCCACCAGGGCAAGGCATTATGTTAAACAATTGTTAATTAAAAGGATTGATACCTATCCTGAGGGCTAGGAGGGATCCAGAAGGTGTCAGGTGCCCCCAGGAGCAATTGTTTGGCCTTCAGAAGTGAGTTATGCACTGTTGGACATTGCAGGCAGGATATTTATTTAGAGAAATGACTACCACAGGAAAATAATGAATTCTGAAGACATCTTAACTTGAGATGGTTTGGGTTAGATGCTTCACTGTACTTTTTTGTAACTATTAACTGCTCCTGGCACAATGGATTTTTCTTGCTGTGAGCTCACACTAAGGGTAATACACAGATCCGTGGAACTGGTCATGTAATTAACCAGTGACTTCACATCTGACATTTAGCTGGCACCCCCTCCTCTTTCATGAAGTTTATAGAGCACTCTTATTGTACTACAAGCAGAGAAGGTTTATTTATAGTAGAAATTAGGCCAACATCATTAGGACTAGTCTTCAGTAAAGAAGGGTTCTATGTGGTTGTCTTTTTACACACTGTGACACTTTGTGATGACCTTCTCGACAAGGATTTTGATAATGCTCATGTCTTTCACAGATAACAGAGTACAAGACGATGATGATAGAGTTTATGAAGAGGTAAGATGGAATGTCATTGCAGGTTTGGTTCACATTAAACTCAGAGCTGTATTGATAATCTGTTTATGTCTTGGGAATGTTTATAAAATACAAAGTTCTTTTTTTCCAGAAAAGGCTGGAGAAACCCTCATAATCCCCAAATTGAGAAAAGTATAAAGAATACATACAAAATGGTGTATATTTAGATTTTGTTTTGTTGTTTGTGCCATCATTCAATTCCGACTCCTAGCGCCCCCATGCACAGCAGAGCGGAACCCTGCCCTGTCTGTCTGCGTCATCTTCTCACCTTCCAGCACTGCCTCAGACAATGCTCTGCTGCTAATCATAGGGTTTTCATGGCTGTTTTTCCGATGTGGGTGGCCAGGTCCTTCTTCTTAGTCTGTCTAGTCTGGAAGCTCTGCTGAAACCTGTCCACCATGAGTGACCCTGCTGGTGTTTGAAATACTGGTGGCAGAGCTTTCAGCATCACAGCAACATAGAGCTGGCACAGTATGACAAGTGACAGCTGGGTGGTGTGGTTCCCTGACCAGCACAGGTACCTGGGCCATAGCAAGAGCACCGGATCTTAACCACTAGACCACCAGGGCTGGCTATATTTAGATACATACTAATATCTGTGTTCAGATTATATACTAATATTTATCTTTTGTATAAATATGAAAATATGGTTAATACAAAGAAGAAAATGAGTATTCCTTAGAATTTCCCCACCCAGGGATATGGAATGATAACATTGCATGACAACATCACATGCCCACTAAATATGCTTGACATTGTCCTGTGTGTGCTGATTTTTGAGGTTCACATAACAGGGACGTTGACAGGCTCTAGATCATTTAGACCTGCACTGTCCGAAGTGGTAGCCATTAGCCATCTGTGGCTATTTGAACTTGAATTTAAATTCATTAAAATAAAGTAAATAAAAAATTCAGTTCCTCAGCTGTACTAGCCACATTTCAAGTGTTCCTTAGTAACCTCTGGGTTGGATGGCCCCGATATGGAACATTTCCATCATTGCAAAAGATTCCATCAGACAGCACTGGTTGAGAAGGCAGTTTGAAAAAAGGCTTAGTCACAGATAACACCCACTCGCTGAGTGGTTTGTTGGTTTTTCCTATTACAGAACCTCTGCTCATTATCATTAGTACAAGTCTTAGGGATGCAGAAAATCAGTTCATAAGCAATGACAATCACATTATGTGATTCCACGAAATTCTAATTTGTGGAGTGGAAAAAAAAATTTTGGTTAGTACTTCTCTTGTCAGTTTGTCTTAGTGGTTTTCTGTTCAATGCTTGTTAACAAAGAGTGGAAGAAAACATCAGCAATTCTTTTAAATGTCCATCAAAAATGGTGGGATATTCTATCTGAGCTGAGGAGGGAGAAGTGGGGTTTAAGAAACACATTTCCTCATTGGGAAGTGGAGGGTAGGAGATGGGCAGTGGCTGAGCGTGGCTGGACGCCAGGCTGTAGGGTCTCCATATGGCACACAGTTCAGCCAGATTCCTGAACCTGCCCTATGTGGAGACCCCTAGGGCTTTTATATTACAAAGTTTTCATCCCAGATGAGTTGAATTTTGATTCATTTCTCTGTTACTTGGGGTACATTTTCAAGCAATTTTTTCCAAAAGGGTATTTGAGTGTCATATTCTCTGAGTCCTTATTTATTTAATAACATCCGTTTCTTCCTCACACCAGGAAGTGTGAGGAAGTTTAAGTGAGAACACTATTCTCTTTCCTTCACAAGCCTGAGGACATTTTCCATCCATATTTGGTAACTGAAATGCTATGACTGTCATCATTCAGGATCCAAATTTGACCAAATGTTTTCATCAAACTCTAGTTTTCTTTAAATAATTCCAAAACACAAAAGGAAAAGTTATGAATAATTTTTAGTCGAAAAGGAAATAATTAATTTCCTTTATTATCCTCCCTAATTTTCTAAATACATGTGTTTTGGTGAAGTGAGTTGTAAAGTAAGTCCAGATTTCCTGTTTCTGTCTAAGATAGTATTAGAAATGTGGTTTCCTAGTAAAGAAAAGAAATGCCTCACTGATGAGCATGGAACTTTTGCTCACGTGTTCAGGTGTCCTTGGCATGCTCTGCTTTGTGATGCACCAGCAGCAAGAGCGGCCATTTGTTTTCTTAAGAAGTGGTGCTGGGTGTCTGCGAGGCTGATGCGGCCCAGGGATGCCATCTTTGACATCAGTTAGATCTGAGTTAAGATTCAGGATCTGCCAGTCACTACCCCTGTGAATTTGTGCAAATTATTAATCTCTATAAGCTCCAGAGTCTACAAATTAGAGATAAAACTAGTAAGGAACTCATGGGTTGGGGTAATTAAATGAGAATTTTCACAGAGCACTGAGCACAGTGTCTGATATATAATCAACACTGAGTGTTGTAAGGTAATATTCAGCAGGCAGGCTGTCAATTAAGTGGTTCTAAGGACCCTCTTGTCTAGGAAACAGGGATCAGGAAGGGGTGAGTATTGGCATGTGAAGACCAAAGATCCCCTAGATGTTGTTGGGATGTGATTGTCCCTGTGACTGCTCAGTCCTGGAGCCTCAATTTCTCTGTGAAATGGGGGAGGTATGACCGTTCCTGACTCACAGGGTTATCATGAGGACTCGGTGAGTTCATGCATATGAGCATCTAGTACTGAGTCCTTGTGCGTTGTGAGAACTCAGTAAATACAAATAATCATTATTGTTGTTATTCTTAGGTGTTCATTGTTTCTAGAGGAGTAGGATGGGGTCTCAGAATCACATGGGCTATTTTTTAAAATCTAGATGCCAAAGACCTACACTGAGGGTACAAAATCAGATTCTTCAGGAAGGTGTGTGTGTATGTTTCTGACCGAGACAGGCAGACAGAGACAGAGAGACAACGCACTGTTAAGTGATTCTATGCATAGTGCCTTCATCCTCCAATTTGTTGAAAATTTCTCCTCTAGGTATGATTCTAAATACAGGCTGTAGAAGCTTTGCCTTCATCAACTGTTTTGTTTCACGTTACTGTTATCTGATGTGGATGACTTTGTCACAGATGGCCCTTCCATCATGCAAGTTGACAGTCTTTCTCCCAGACATCACCTCACATGAGTTTCCTTTCTGCTAGGTCAATCGTTTGAGCCTCACACTTGGGGACCTCCTGCAGGATCCTGGGTCTCAGTTCTTGCCTGGAGCTCCCCCTCTTGTGGAGTCCTTCAAAACAGAGATCAAGAAATCAGAGGACCCTGGGGCCTCCCTGTCTTCAGAGGAGGACAGTGCTGGGGTGGAGAACGTAAGGAGTCAGACCTACGTGAAAGAGCTCTTGGAGAGGCCCCAGGTCGACGGGTTTGGGGAGTTCCAACGCCAGATTCCAGGGGCCTGGAAGGAGGACCGGCGCCTCGAAGCAGGAGCTCAGGGACGCTCCGGCGAAGGCCTGGAACTGGAAGTCCAGCCTTCTGAGGAGTCCGGCTACATTGTGACGGAGACCGAGTGAGTAGGGGCTTCGGCTTTTCCCTCCTGGTGGCTGAGGTCCATAAGCCTCACTGGAGTGAGGAAATGCTGTTACTTTTGCCTGTGTTCACCTGGGGACATGAGGGAAGACATCCCTGCTATTGCAGGTGTCGGGGGCAGCCAGGAGCCAGCCCGGGCCTCTCAGCCAGTGTCCTGAACTGGGAAACTGAGTGTGAGGACAATTCTCCACAAAACATCCCAAACCAAGCCCTTCCTAGCTCCTGGGTCCTGGCCTCATCGCTGCTGGTCAGACCATGGGGCATGCTGAAGCAGGCCTGTTTTCGGGGTTGGGGGAGGCGGTAGGGGCTGGAGGAGCAAAGCCTGGGCGGGCGCTGGGGTTCCCAGGAGGAGTAGGTGGGACTTGGGTCTGCACTGAATGCTGGCTCTGTGCCTGTTAAAACTCCAAAGCTCTGTCTATTTCTCACCGAAGTGGTCCAGGTATCAGGATGGGAGTCATCCTTCAGAGGGAAGAGCATGCCTCACAGCAGCAGAGTATGCTGTCCTCGCTCTCACTGTGATCTGAATGTGACAAGGGGCAGAATTCAAACAGCACGTACCTGGCAGGCGACAAGCGGGAGGCCCCATTGTTCAGGTCATCTCACTAATGAATCTGACATTACAAAGCACCATGCTTTGTAAAAATGTTGTGTTTTCTTCGAGTAATGGAATTGGTGATTCCAAAGGAAAAACATATCTGGCTGGCTGCACAGACACATGTGCGTGTGTGTGGCAGCTGTGTGTACACCCATATCTGTATATAATTTTGCTCTTGTGTTGTATTGCACACTTGTTCAGGTGTTTCTTCATAAATTCAGAAGTCGATCGTCTTTCGGTGATCACAGTGGGGAAGGGGCTGCGTCAAAGCCAGAATCGATCTCTCCTGCTGATTCTGCAGAGTTCACACCTCCTGACAAAATTCAATCCACAGCGTGTGCAAGTTGTTGCTACACTGCAAATAGCAAATTTCATTAGTGAGAAGTAGTTGCATACCACAGTTGGGCAGAAAATATTTGATTTTGAGCTCAAACTACAGACCATCTGTTAAAATCAGATTGAAATTTAAGACTCCTTTCAGCTGTAGAGGATATTCTCACCTGTGTCTTTAGAGAAATCCTCAGCAGCAGACACTTGAAGCTTGCACCAAATATTGACTCAGTTTCCTCGAGGACTTTTTTTTTTTTTTTTATTAATGTTATGATGGATTACAAGCTTGTGAAATTTCAGTTGTACATTTTTGTTAGTCATGTTGTGGGTACACCACTTCCCCCTCCGTACCCTCCCCCCACCCCCCCTTTTCCCTGGTAACCACCGATCAGATCTCCTTCTCAATATACTAATTTCCACCTATGAGTGGAGTCATATAGAGTTCGTCTTTCTCTGACTGACTTATTTAGCTTAACATAATGCCCTCGAGGTCCATCCACATTGTTGTGAATGGGCCAATTTCAAGGACTTTTTTTTTTTTTAATATTTTATTTTTCCTTTTTCTCCCAAAGCCCCCCAGTACATAGTTGTATATTTTTAGCTGTGGGTCCTTCTAGTTGTGGCATGTGGGATGCCGCCTCAGCCTGGCTTGGTGAGTGGTGCCATGTCTGTGCCCAGGATCCGAACTAGTGAAACGCTGGGCCACCGAAGCAGAGCGCACAAACTTAACCACTTGGCCACGGGGCCAGCCCCTCGAGGTCCTCTTTTTGAGATGTGTCTGCCCCTTTCTGACTTCTTCACCTAGATGGTGTGCTCCATGTGTTTGTCTCTGACCTCATGGTCCTTTTCTTAGAATTGGAACTCCTGGTGGGTATGTGTCTTTAGAATCATGCCTTACAGAGAATGGCAGAGAGGAGCTTGAGCAGTCTGTCCTGCTGAGGGCACAGCTCTGTGCTATTAAAGCGAAGGTGAGATTCGTGATGCAGACCATTGTACCAACCTGTTCCTTACTGTAAATCATCAAAAACGCTGTGTTGTGGATTTTTCTCTTCCTTGGGAAACATTGCTATGCTGTGTGTGTGTATGTGTGTTTATATGTGTGTTGTGCATATACGTGTTGTGTATGTGTGTTATATGTATGTGGGCATGCGTGTATGTATGTTGTGTGAATGCATGTGTTGTATTGTAGTCTGCATGTATCTCTGTAATATCTGTGTATATGTCTGCATGTGTATATGTGTTCATGTGCATATGTGTCCACATGCATATGTGTGTTGTATGTGTTCATGTGTTGTATGCGTATATGTCTGCGTGTGTATATGTGTTCAAGTGTATGTATGTGAATGTGTGCCTGAGCGAACATCTGCACGTGCATGCGTGTTCATGTGCATGTTTTCATGTATGTGCACACATGTGTTCATATGCATGTATGCACATGTGTGTATGTCTGAACATGTGTGTATGCATGTGTATATGTGTATGCGTATGTGGGTATATGTATGTGAGTGTGTGTGTGTGTGTGATTACCCATGGTTCCTGCACTGCACAGCTCCTCTGGAGCCTTCTTTCTCCCTCCAGGATGTCATTGTCATCATGTCCCGATACCCAAGGGCTTGTTCCAGCATGAGGCAAGGGTGCTTGTAGGGAGATGCTGGCTGCTCCCTCTTCTGGGATCCTGGGGCTCAGCTGCAACACCAGGAGGATGAGCACCTCCATGGAAGTGCTGGGAAGAGAATTCTGCTCATTCGAAAGACTCATGTGAAGGCACCTTGTGCTGATGGGGGCAGCCGAGGATGGTGCAGTTTGTCTGGGAACCTCGAGGGCAGGACACTCCATATTGACCATACTCTGCATTGGGGCCCATCTGTGGAGGAAACTGACCGTTTGTTGTGAGTGGTCGAGGAGAGACTGTCCACTTGGACATCTCCTCGTGCTCTGGTTAACTTCCCAGGAGAGAAGGAAGCCATTACCAGGGTGGGTGTTCTTTGCGTTCAGAGTTTGTTTTCCTGTGGAGCTTTCTGGCCGTCCTCTGGGACGTGAGCTACTCCCTGTTGCAGTGAAGCTTACAGAATATCATTATCTTATCTTAGTGGCTTTCCCTTACTTTTCTCTTGCTGCTTCAATTGGATGAAAGATATATGGTGCAGATAATACAGCTTTATGTCAGTAATTCTCACTGTTTGTCACAAGGCATAATGCACTAGAAGACAGATTGAGGTTTCTGCTTCTGTTGTCAGATTAATTGGTAATTTGGCATTCTCTGGGGCAAGTTTTCACCCGGTCTCAGCTTAAACCTTAATAGATCAGCTATTAATTGACAAGAATTCAATGCCATTCTTTAATAAAGATTTTTGTATATTTGGCTGTCCAATAAAAAGGCAAAGGAATGTGACTTGTAAGTCAGTGTTGTCATCGACGTGCGTTCTCTCTGTTGACGTTTAGGTGGGTGAGTAACAGGGCTTAGCTTTGCCAGCTCCACTGTCTCTTCTCCATTTTCTGATGGACAGGGTATAGTTTAATCCTTCACCGTTTACATTTTCCTCCTCTTTACAAACTAGACAGATTATTCAAGACTGGATGAAGCGTAGGACGGCCATCCCTGGTCCTCTAAGGATGATTTAAAAATGATTTCAAGGTAGGTCGACAGGAAGAGATCACAGGATGGAAGGGGAATTTGAAGCAAAAGGGGCTGTTTACCTCTCAGCAAAGAAGAAACTGCCGTTTACGTCTGGTAAAGAAATACTCGAGGGACATGTGGCTGGACTGGTATGCCTCTCTTAACAAAAGAACTCCTGTGTTTGGGATGTGTTCCTGGGGAAGGATCACCTGAGCCGACGAGAGGGACTCTGGAGAGGTAACCATGGTCATAAGCATGTGGAGGCCGAGAAGCAGAAGTGCAGCGAGTCTTGGATCTGATGCTGGCCACAAGCAGAGTCGCATGGGATCCTCTGCCGCCATTGGGACAGGGCTGTCCCCACAGGTTGTGGGTGGCTGTGGACAAGGACGTAGGTTGCATGGGTTGTTAGGAGCCCAGCAGTCCCTCGCTGGAAGCACTGGAACACCTGCCGATGGGTAAAGCGTTGATCTCCTTCTGATCTTTGCAGCCTTGGGTGGGTGAGGACAGCTCATTGGGAGGCCATCGGTCAGGGTGGGGATCCCATTCCAGTCCTGTGTCTTAGGCAGTTACTTTTCTCCCCGGGCTTGATTTCCTGTCTCTAAAGGGGCAGTGATGATAGTGTGCACCTTGAGGGGCTGTCAGGAAGAGCAAATGTGATGCAGGAAGAATGATAGCTGGGACACAGTTCAGTAAATAAATATTAGCCCAAGAGCAATAACCAAAGAGCACACAGCTCCTCCTGAAAGAGACGAGGAGTAAATGACCTTCCTCAGGGGAAGTCAGGGGACAAAGCTGGGGCAGGGGGGCACTGAGGTTTCAAGGTGAGGGTCACTGGAAGTAGAGATGGGACAGCTTTGCTACCATCTCTGTGCCGCCTCTGATGCTGATCCACACATTCTGAAAAAAGACAGGTTGGGTGTCAATTTTCCTCCTTCAGTTTTTTCTTACGACAAAACTTCCTTTCCCCTTGGGTAAGCCAGTCAGTGAAACTACAGATGCCCTTTTACTTTCCTGATTAACATGCTCACTGGAGTGTGACCTGCCTCCCAAGCAGTTGTGAGGGCTCCCCTTCCGGCGGCACCACGCTTGGGAGTCAGTCAGAACGTCTGCTTAAGGAGACACGACCAGACTCAGCCTGAGCACGGCTCTACCTCCCTCCACTGAAGAAGTTCAAGGTTTCGGGAATCAAAAGTCCAGAAGGGAGTTCAGAAGTAGAGTTCTCTGTTTGCCAAGGCCTCAGCAAGTAGGTACCAGGCCCAGAGCTTTGTGTGCCGGTAAGACCTGGCCTCGTCTGAGGACAGACCACCCTTCTCCTTCCTCTCGAAACTTCCTTCTGGGCCATCCAGGGGGTTGAGAATCAGGTGGCTGGAGCCTTTGGAGGTGGAGATTGCCCACACTCTTCCCGTCGCTCATTCTAAAGTGTAAGAACCCGTCTGCTCTGGAGTGACTTGCCTGTCTCCCCTGGGAGCCAGTGTGGCAGAAGAGGAAGGGGTGCCGTCCAACCTTGGCTCTGCCACCGCCTTCTGGAGACCCCGGCTGCCCCCTCAGCCCTCTGACCTTGGCAGGGGAGCCCCACCTCCCAGTGGTTGCTGGCAGACGGGCAGGGATGGGAGTGAGCCATCATGACACGGAAAAGGAGTGTGGGCCAGTGTGATGCACGATCTTTCCCACTTTTTCCTTCCTTTCAGAGAAAGGAAATCTTAAGAATGTTGTGGATGGACTCTGTGTATCTGTGCCAGTGCAGACTTTACTCTGCTCTGTTCTTGGACCGTCTCAGGCGAAGTGCTCTGACTTTTTGTTCAGAAAATATAGCTGCCACCTGTATCCGTCTTCTTTCCTGAATGTCCTTCCTAGGCCACTGTTCCTCTCTTCAGTTTGTCTTAAAAGACTCTCTTTAGCATGATGGATTTATTATCGCTTAAGATTTTAGGTGGATGGGATACAGCCCCAATGAGTAAAAATGGCCATGGTTGCTTGTATATTAGAAAAATAATAAGAAAAAAGAAGCAAAAAGATTTCCCAAATTTAAACTCTTGATTGCTTGGTTGGTGGTTCTGGGGAGTGTCAATGAGAAGAGCGTGAACGGTGGCCTTCGAGCCCCAGATGGGGGCCCTGCCCTGCGTGTCTGCTTCCTATTGGCCTTTCTAGACTTGGGCCCCCTATAAAACTGAACAAATATTTATTCAGTGCCTGCTGTAATGAAGATACAGTAAAGCTTCCCAGAGAAGGAAAGAGATTCAAAGATAAACACAGTGTAATTTTTCCCTAAGGCAGTCAGACAGCTCCCGGGTTAACTTGGGGGATTGTTTGGGAATTCACATGAGGAAAGTATGTAAACGTACAGGCTGAGAGTCACAGAAATCTGAGGCGTCTGTTTTATTGATAGAGGGTGTAAGTAGTTTTAGCTGAGTGGGTCCCCAGGCCCATGAATTAAGGAATCTCAGAATCCTGTATCATAACTTAAACCAAATTTTTATCTATAAACTTCTTGTCCTTGACCCCAGCTCTACTCTCCTTCCTTCTGTCAGTTGCAAAACTCCTCGGCCCAAACTCAGTAACTCCTCTCTGTCTGCCCTCTCCTCCTTGTTTCCTCCATGTCACCAAAGGCCTTAGTGCTGCCTGGTGCCAGTGACCTTCTCAGTCAACCCCTGCTTCACCTTGTGCAGCATGTGGTCCGTGGGAGATGCCACCCATGCTGGTGCTTCGGGAACCATGTCCATGTGGCCTCTCCTCTTGGACGTATAAAAGAAGGAAGTCAGCTGGAACTCAACACGGTGGATGGAGTACCCCCCAGTGCCATGCTCCTCCTCGTGCCAGTGCCTCGGTCAGCATCAGCACCGTCAATCCCCCCTCTTATCTCCTGTGTCCAGCCATGAGGACCTCTCCACCTACCCTCTCCTCCTCCTGCCCCTCTGCATCCTGCCCCAGGCACTGCCTCTCCTGCCATGGTTACTGCCGGTACCTGGTGTGGGTATCTGTGCATCCCCTCTGACCTTCCTCAATCCACTATGCATGTTGCACCCAAAGAGAACTCTCCATGCCCTAAATCTGATTGTGTCACCTTCTCCTTGGAAGACCTTGTGGTTACCTTTCACTGCTCCTGAGGGAGAGACCCAGGCCTCTACGGTGTCCCCAGGCCCTGCAGGCTCTTCAGACTCATCCTCTCCCCATTTCCCTTCCCTCTGGGTGCTTGGCCACATCTGCCTCCTTTCTGCTTCTGGAATATGCAGGGTCACGACAGGGCACCTTGTGTTTGCTCCTCTCACTCTGGCACACTCCTCCCCTAGCACATGCTGCCCCTTTACTTCCTCCTCATCCTTCTGATGTCGGCTCAGGGGCCGCCTCCTCCGTACAGCCTTCCTGATTCCCCGGCCTCTGTCAGGGTTCCTCGTCAAGTGCAGCCCTGCCCTTCCTTCCCCTTGGCACCTTACCTGGGCGTGCAGTGATGCACTCCTGTGGAGAGTTACTTCTCTCTTTTAGCTCTCCTTTGCCAAGTCAGCGGCTGTGTCCGCTTCTGCTCAGTTGCATCCCCCACCCCTGCCGAGCCTGGCTCCTCAGAAGATGCTCAAGGGTTTCTCGCACTATTAACCTCCCACCTGCTTTCTCTGCACACGTTTCTCCTCCTCCCTGATCCACCCAGGTGCTGCCATCTAATCACAAATTCTGCTCTGGGATGCTCAAGGGGTCCTCTGCCTGTACCATGGGACCTCCTCAAGCCCCTATCTTGAAGACAAGGCCCTTCACACCCCAACTGAAGCCCACCCACCTTTCCACCTGCACTCTTGTCACTGTTGCCAGGACCCCACCCTCCAACCAAACCATCTTCTTACGTTTATGATTCTGAGTTGGCCCAAGCTGCCCTTCTGGCCTGGAAAGTGTTTCAGTCCTAAGTAGTCAGCTAGAGTGGGACTTTCTGAAGCTTTCCCTCTGGTCACCTGGAAACCACTGGTACTAACCACTGGTTCCATTTGCTTAGTCACATGTCACCTCCTTAGTGCAGACTCACAGTTCCCGCGGGGAAGGCTGCTCTGTCTTCTTCTCCCAGGGCCCAGCACACGTCTGGATGTTGAGGAGTAAGTGAACGAGTGAGAAGGCCCTCTGGAATAGCTGGTTAAACAATCAGCATGTACTTCTCGCCTACAAAGTGGGCTTTTGGAAATTCTAGGAAAATGGACATAATTGATGTGAAGGTTCTTCCCAAGGCAATTTGAGGATTGGATTGTAACAGAAATCCAAAGTCACAGAATTGACTCTTTAAAGGCACCAGCGATGAAGATTTTGCCCCTAAATAGAGGGCAATAAATAAATAAATAGAGGTTCTATTTAGAAACTCCTCTAAACTTTCATGTTCAAAGGCACCACACCTGCCCACCTCAGAGCTGCTCTAATGAAGGACTCGGTGTCCTGAGAGCATCCTCTGAGGCTGCACTCCAGGTGCCTGGGCAGCTGTTCTGGGAGCCCACCCGCCCCTGTCCCGGGGCCCTTGGGCTCATGGCCTTGGCTTGCCCTGGTAACGAGATGCAGCCACAGGGGAGGTCCCCAGTCCAACAGGCTTTGCCTGGCTGTTCAGTTTCATGTTTTTTGTGAGGTAGCGGATTTGTTTTTTTACTTTTTCTTGTGCAGAACTTTGAACATATACAAAAGCAAGATAACGACCCAGACCAAAAACCAAGACAACCTTGCCCCACCCACACCCCATCTACTCCCACCCCTCCTGCTGCTTAGAAACAAATCCCAGTTATATTGTCTTATAAACAGTTCGTGAAATATCTCTAAAATGTAAAGATTCTTTCTTTTTAACATACCACAGTGCCATATCACACCTAAAAAGTAGCAAAAATCCCTAATATCATCAAATATCTAGTCTGTGTTCAAATTTCTGGTTGTCACATCAGCGTCAGAACTTTGTTTTAGTTCATTTGTTTTTTGACTCAGGATCCAAATAAGGCCCACACCTTGCGGTTGGCTGTTGGTCTTTGATGGCTCTAAGTCTATAAGCTTACTTTCCTCTCATTTGTTGAGGTTACAATGATGTGTTGGATTTAGATGTCTGTTATTGGCTGGAAATCTAGAACTGAAGGATTTCTCTGCTTGTCTGGCCTCTAGCTATGGCGGTGGGCACAGTGAGAAAGTACTGTAAAAGCACAGATGTGGTGAGCATTTAAACAGTTTCAGGGCCTCTTTGGCCCAATGACTTCCAAGTTAGCTTGGCCTTGTTTGGCCCCCTGGAAGATACCGGAAGAGGTGATGCTATACCAGGAAGGGGCCCTTTATGGTCTCTGCCTATGAGCCTCTTTCCCACATCTGATGAGGGTGAGGTCAGGTGTTGGTGGGGAGGAGAAGGGAGTACTGGAACAGCCCAGCCCACTCAGACCACACCTGGAGCCAGGCCTTCAACACTCTCTGCTTCCTGCTTGTCCTTAGAGGCTGACCTACAGGCTGTTCTAGAACTCACTCAGGTGCTAGAAACACAGGAGAGTCTTAGGAGGGCCTCACAATACTGGGACTCTCCTTTAGCCACACTGACATCTGACACCAGCAAGAGGGTCACCGTAACATCCGCATCTGCATCTACACCTATCTATCTGCACATACACCTATGCATATGCATATATATCTACGCCCACACCTGTGTCTATATCTCACCTATACGTACATCTGCACCTACATCTATCTATCTGCATCTCCACCTACACGTGTCTATGTATCTCCACCTCCGTCTCCACCTCCATCTGTACGTCTGCGTCGACACATCTCTACATCTACACCTCTATCCATACCTACTCCTCCATCTATACATCCGCATCTCCACCTACACGTGTCTATATATCTCCACCTCCGTCTCCACCTCCATCTGTACGTCTGCGTCTACACATCTCTACACCTCCATCTGTACGTCTGCGTCTACACATCTCTACACCTCCATCTGTACGTCTGCGTCGACACATCTCTACACCTACACCTCTATCCATACCTACTCCTACATCTATCTATCTGCATCTCCACCTACACGTGTCTATATATCTCCACCTCCGTCTCCACCTCCATCTGTACGTCTGCGTCTACACATCTCTACACCTACACCTCTATCCATACCTACTCCTACATCTGTACATCCGCATCTCCACCTACACCCGCACGCACATCTATACTTCTGTATCTGCACCTGCACCTATATCTATACGTCTCCACCTACACCCACACCTGTGCATTTACATCTACACCTACATTTACACTTCGAACTATACATCTCGTCTACAGCCACATCCATATCTAGCTCTATATTTTGTGTCTGTGTCCATCCATATCTATATCCACGCAGCCTAGTTTGGTGCCAGATTTCCATAATTGTTGGGAAAGTTTGCTTTTCCTCTTCAGCAATGCCATGAAAGTCCATAGTAGAGTCACCCCAGGGACCCTCCCAGCCTAGTCGCTGTGATGGGTTTTTGCAGTGTCACCTGTGTTATAAATTGGCCTGGACTTACATCTGTCTGAGTTAAGCAATTTAAATTCCACTCCTCCAAAGGAGGGAGTAAGAAAGAGGGAGAAAAATAGGAAAAGAAGAGATTTGGTAGGCTGTCAAAATAGAAGTAAGTCTGGGAATAAATAATGAAGCCAGAGAGAAAAGGAAAAATAAGTATCCTCATGTAGCTTGGTTGTGAAATATTGGCTTACTTAGGATGATGACTCAAGAAAAAGTGTTGTTTTGGAAGAGCTGGCTGTGGATAACTGAGTTCCAGCACAGCCTCCTGATTCTATTTAAGAAGGAGTCCGTTTCAAGCTTCAGATGAACTTGTTCAGCCCTTACTTCTAGCTGTGTAGAAGGCAGACAGGTGGGAAGGGAATCGTGTTCCAAAGAGAATAGCATATTCAAGGCTCTGAGTCAGGAGGGAGTGTGGACGTTTGAGGAGCTAAAATAAGGCTGGAGGAGCGGGGAGAGGCTGGCGAGGCTGCAGGGCCCTGGCAAGGACTGGGTCCTTACCCCTGATAGACATGGGACACCACTGGAGGCTGCCAAACTGGCAAATGGTGGGTCAGGTCCCACTTTCCCAGACGCCTCTGCCGCTGAGTGGAGAAGGGACAGTGGGAGGTCCACAGGAGATGTGCTGGCCACTCCTCACTCTCTGTACTACAGGGCTGACCTGCAGTGTGTCATCTGTGCTGTGAACTGGCCTGGACTCAACTCTGTCTAAGTTAGGCGGTTTCACTACGATTTCCAGGCTGCTTTACCAGCGGGGCTCCAGGCGAGGTTCCAGTGGGCAAAGCTGCCAGGGCCTGGAGGATGAGACTGGGGAGCCAGGCAGGGTGTCCATCCCCTCTTTCCTGCTGCAGGGGTTGGCCGTGTGTCCCCAAGGAAGTTTGGTGGAGAATCCCAACGTGTAGGTGCTTGCTGGAGGAGCAGAGACGGCAGAGGGGGGAGGGATGCAAGGAGAGTCATGGGACGGTCAGCCCCCGAGCCAGCGCTGCTGGGTGGGCTTCCTGATTCAGCTTGGCTTCCCAGGAAACCCAGCGTGGGTAGAGCATGTTGGAAACACAGCATGTGTAGAGTATGTGGAAACCCAGTGTGTGTGAACGTGTTGGGAACAGCGTGTGTGGAGCGTGTTGAGCATGCTGGAAGTAGACGAGAGTGTAGGTGTGAACCACCAAGGTTTCTCCGGACTCAGGTGCTCAGAGACAATGGTGAGGCCATACATCTATGCCCAGAGCTCTGCCTTGATGCAGCAAAGATACGGAGCTGAGGTATCACACAGACTGTGGGCACAGATGAGCTGTCTCAGCTGGCCCCTGTGGTGGCTCCTGGAGACCCCTCTGCTCCACTCAGGACCCTCCACTGGTGTAGCTGCTCCATCCTCTCACCCCTGAGGTTGGCGTGTGAAGACCTATTACCTCTACACCAGCCTTTTTACAACTCTCGCTGGTACCCTCTTCTAAGGGTTCCCGGTGGTAGGAGTTGCTCTGCCCGTGGGCTCATCCCAAGACATTCACGTGGCTTGTGTGCTGCTTCTTCAGCTCTTGGGTGTCTCCTTGGATGGAATCTTTAGCTGTCCTCAGCGGTTTTCTCCTCAGCCCCAAGCGAGGGTTGGAAGAATGCATCTGGAAGGCATCGACACTGAGAAGTTACTAACTAGAATCGTGAGTAGCAAGCTTTCCGAGAGAGTTTATAAAGAGGCAAGAAACGAAATGAAGGCGCGAACCCTGAGCGGCCGTGCAGTCTGATAAAGTGCACGCAGTGTGGGGCAGAATAGGAACTGGTCGGCGAGACAGAGCCATGAGTTCTGGCCGCAGCCGTGGGGCAGGATTTTACAGAGAAGTGGGGTTCGGAGGGGTCACGTGCTACAGGTGGCCTGTGAGCTGGCTGCTCTGTTCTCAGGGATGGTCTTTCTCTGAGTAAAGTCACTCTTTATTCTGGGAAGCAGAGTTTCAGCAGAGGCGTGTGCGAGCACGTGTGTTTGGGAGAGAGGCCTGACAGCTAATGATTGCAGAGCTGCATGAGAATGAAGGCCCTTGGCTTAGCATGTGCCTTCCAGGAGTGGCTCTGGAGGGGGGACTGTGCTGATGCGCAGGCTCTGAGGAGCCCCGAGCCTCTGAGGATGGGGCCCAGCGAGTAGCCAGCGAGTGAGCGTGTGAGAGTGGGAGGCAGCCACAGGAGCTGGCCTGGTGCGTCTTCGTACAGGCCAGGAGTGAGAGCAGAGACACCCACATGCATCTGGGTGCGACCAAGGTCGGGGACAACTGATTTGTGTCAGAAAGTGCTCTGCAGGTCTTCCTCTCACAGAGCTAACTTTCCTAATTGTCCGCTATTCACAAGGGTTTGCAGTCCCTGTTGACTGCCAGGGCCGAGAATCCACTCCCTCCCCCTGCATTCCACCCCAGCCAGAGATCCTACTTGGCTTCTTAGCTGGACTCCTGTCTCTCCTGTCCAGCCACACGGCTCGCTTTCCTGATGAGCTTTCGCAGTCCTGGTCTCAACCCTCCGCACTGGCCTCCTCCCGCACTGTGAGCTGCTGCTGGACCAAAATAGCAAGAACATAGCCTTTGGAATTGTCAGACCACCCACAGTTGTTTTAGGAGAGACTGCCTGGGTGCTTGAGGCTGGTGCCGAGTGGGTCTAGGAGCCCAGCCCAGGGTAACACTGCCACCAAAAATCCACATGCAGATATTTTGAGAAGACCTAGAAACTCGTTATTTTTATTGATTGATTGAGGAAGATTAGCCCTGAGCTAACATCTGCTGCCAATCTTCCTCTTTTTGCTGAGGAAGACTGGCCCTGAGCTAACATCTGTGCCATCTTCCTCTACTTTGTATGTGGGACGCCTGCCACAGCATAGTGTGCCAAGTGGTGCCATGTCCGCATCCAGGATCCGGACTGGTGAACCCCGGGCCACCGAAGCAGAATGTGCTAACTTAACTGCTGCACCGCCAGGCCAGCCCTAGAAACTCATTACTGTGGCTTTACCCCCACGGAGTGGTCTACTTAATTTTCTTACAAATACCCAAACTAATCTGAAGTCAACACAGGACAATAGACCCCTTTGGAAGCAACTTCACTAGCCTACTTAATATACTTTTCCTCCCAGTTTTATTGAGGTATAATTGACAAAGATATTTAAAATGTACCATGTGATGATTTGATAATTGTAAACACTGTGAAAGGATTCCCCCATCAAGTTAATGAACACATCCATCACCTCACATATTTATCTTTTTTTAGGGGGAGAACGTTTAAGTTCTACTCTCTTAGCAAATTTCAGCTATACAATAGTGTTATCAGCCATAGTCACCACCTTATACACAAGATCCTCAAATCGTATCCATCTTATAACTGAAAATTTGTACCCTTTTACTAACCTTTCCTTATTTCTCCCACTCCCTAGCCCCTGGCAATGACCTTTCTATTCTGTTTCTA
Organism: Equus quagga; assembly: GCF_021613505.1. NCBI lineage: Eukaryota > Metazoa > Chordata > Mammalia > Perissodactyla > Equidae > Equus > Equus quagga. The sequence goes on along the minus strand of NC_060274.1, from coordinate 131,975,410 downwards.
TGAGTTCCACTTTTTTTAGATTCTACATATAAGGGATACCATGCAGTATTTGTCTTTCTCTGTCTGGCCTATTTCACTTAGCATAATGCCCTCGAGTTTCATTCATGTCACAAATGACAGGATTTCCTTCTTTTTTAAGGCTGAATAATATTCCATTATATATGTGTGTGTGTGTGTGTGTGTGTATATACACATGCCATGTTTTCTTTAGCCATTCATCCACTGTTGGATGCTTAGGTGGTTCCATACCTCGGCTATTATGAACAATGCTGGAATGAACATGAGAGTGCAGATATCTCTTTGAGATAATGATTTTGTTTCCTTTGAATATATACCCAGAAATGGAATTGCTAGATCATGTGGTATTTTTATTTTTAACTTCTTGAGGAACCTCCATACTGTTTTCCTTAGTGGCTATACCAATTTATGTTCCCACCAACAGTGTGTAACGGTTCCCTTTTCTCCACATCCTCTCCAAAACTTATTTATTGTCTTTTTGATGATGGCCATTCTAACAGGTGTGAGGTGATATCTCATTGTGGTTTTGATTTGCATTTCTCTGATGATTAGTGATGTTGAACATCTTTTCATGCCTCTATTGGCCATTTGTATGTTTTCTTTGAAAAAATGTCTTTTCAAGTCCTTTCCCATTTTTTAACTGGGTTACAGTCATGCATTACTTAACGATGGGGATGTGTTCTGAGAAATGTGTTGTTAGGCAATTTCATCATTGTGTGAACATCATAGAGCGCCCTTAAACAAACCTAGATGGTGTAGCCTACTACGCATCTAGGCTATGGCACTAATCTTGTGGGACCCCCATCATATATGTGGTCCGTTGTTGACTAAAATGTTATTATGCATTGCATGACTGCATTTGGTTATTTTGCTATTGAGTTGTATGAGTTTATTGTATATTTTGAATATTAACTCTTATCCAATTTGTGGTTTGCAAATATTTTCTGTAATTCCGTAGATTACCTTTTCATTTGTTGATGGTTTCCTTTGCTGTGCAGAAATTTTTTAGTTTGGTGTAGTCCCACTTATTTATTTTTGCTTTTGTTGCCTTTGCTTTTGGGGTCAAATCCAAAAGAATCACTGCAAAGACTGATGTCAAGGAGCTTACCCCCTACGTTTTCTTATAGGAGTTTACTGTTTCAGGCCTTACATTCAAGTTTTTAATCCATTTTGAGTTGATTTTTGTATATGGTGTAAGATAGTGGTCCAGTTTCATTCTTTTGCATGTGGGTATCCAGTTTCCCCAACACCATTTGTTGAAGAGACTATTGTTTCTCCATCGTGTATTCTTGGCTCCTTTGTCATAAATTGACTATACGTGTGGAAGTTTATTTCTGGACTCTCTATTCTGTTCCTTTGATTTGTGCGTCTGTCTTTATGCCAAGCCACACTGTTTTGATTTCTATAGCTCTGTAATATAGTTTGAAATTAGAAAGTATGATGCTTCCAGTTTTGTTCTTCTTTCTCAAGATTGTTTTGAATATTCAGGGTCTTTTGTGGTTCCATACCAAATCCAAATTTTCGGATTGTTTTTTCTGTTTCTATGAAAAATGCCATTGGAATTTTGATAGGGATTGCACTGAATCTGTAGATTTCTTTGAGTAGCATGGACATTTTAACAATATTACTTCTTCCAATCCATGAGTACAGACTATCTTTCTATTTATTTGTGTCTTCTTTCATTGATGTACAGATCTTTCACCTCTTTTGTTAAATGTATTCCTTGGTATTTTATTCTTTTTGATGCAACTGTAAATAAGATTGTTTTCTTAATTTCTCTTTCTGATGATTTGTTGTTGGTGTATAGAAATATAACATATATTTTTTTTAAACTTGATTTTTTTTTTTAAAGATTTTATTTTTTTCCTTTTTCTTCCCAAAGCCCCCCGGTAAATAGTTGTATATTCTTCGTTGTGGGTCCTTCTAGTTGTGGCATGTGGGATGCTGCCTCAGTGTGGTTTGATGAGCAGTGCTATGTCTGCGCCCAAGATTCGAACCAACGAAACACTGGGCCGCCTGCAGTGGAGCGCGCGAACTTAACCACTTGACCATGGGGCCAGCCCCTAGAAATATAACATATTTTTATATATTGATTTTGTATCCTGCAACTTTACTGCATTTGTTTATTAATTCTAACAGTTTTTTGATGGAGTTTTTAGTGTTCTGTGTATATAATACCATGTCATCTGCAAGTTGAGACAATTCTTCCTTCTGATTTATATGCCTTTTATTTCTTTTTCTTGCATAATTTCTCTGGCTAGGAATTCCAGCATTAAGTTGAATAAAAATGGCAAGGACACCTTGTCCTGTTCCTAATCTTAGAGGAAAAGCATTCAGCTTTTCACCATTGAGTATGATGTTAGCTGTGGGCTTGTTGTATATGACCTTTATTGCATTGAGTTATGTTCCTTCTATACCCAGTTTGTTGAGAGTTTTTACCATGACTCAATGTTGAATTTTGTCAAATGTTTTCTCTGCATCTATTGAGATGATCATATGATTTTCATCCTTCATTTTGTTAATGTAGGGTATCACATTGATTGCTTTGCAGATGTTGAACCATCTCTGCATCACTGGAATAAATCCCACTTGATTGTGGTGTATTATCCTTTTAATGTATGGTTGAATTTGATTTGCTAATATTTTGTTGAGGACTTTTGGATCTATGTTCATCAGGGATATTGGCCAATTTTCTTTTCTTATAGGGTCCTTGTCTGGCTTTGGTATCAGGGTAATGCTCACCTCACAAAATGAGTTTGAAAGTGTTCCCTCCTCTTCTATCTTTTGGAAGAGTTTGAGAAGGTTTAGTATTAGTTCTTTAAATTTTTGGTAAAATTTACCAGTGAAGCCATCTGGTCCTGGACTTTTGTTTGTTGGGAAGGTTTTGATTACTGATTCAATCTCCTAGCTAGTAATTGGTCTGTTCAGATTTTCTGTTGCTTCGTGATTCAGTCTTGGGAAGTTTTATATTTCTAGGAATTTTTCCATTGCTTCTGGGTTGTCCAATTTGTTGGCATATGATTGTTCATAGTTTTCTCTTATGATCCTTTGTATTTCTGTGGTATCAGTTGTAATGTCTCCTCTTTAATTTCTAATTTTATTTGCTGCATTCTGCTGTTTTTCTTTGGTCAGTTTATCTTTTCAAAACACTGGCTCTTAGTTTTGTTGTTTCCATTGTCTTTTTAGTTAGTATTTAATTTATTTGTGCTCTGATCTTTATTTCCTTCCCTCTCCTAACTTTAGGCTTAGTTTTTCTTCTTTTTCTAGTTTCTTGTGGTGTAAAATTAGGTCGTTTACTTGAGATCTTTCTTCTTTCTTAATGTAGGCCTTTGTCACAATAAATATCCCTCTTAGAACTGCTTTTGCTGGATCCCATAAGTTTTGGTATGTACTATTTCCATTTTCGTTTGTCTCAAGGTATTTTTTGACCCATGATTGTGCAAGAGTGTGTTGTTTAGTCTCCACATATTTGTGAATTTTCTAGTGTTCTTCTTGTAATTGATTTCTAATTTCATACCATTGTGGTTATAAAAGATGCTTGATATTATTTCAATATTATTACATTTATTAAGACTTACTTTGTGACTTAACATATGATCTATCCTGGAGAATGTTCCATGGGCGCTTGAAAAGAATGTGTATTCTGCTGCTGTTGGTTGGAATGTTCTGGAAATGTCTATTAGGTTCCTCTGGTCTAATGTGCCCTTTAAGCCCAATATTTCTTTACTAATTTCCTGTGTAATAGATCTATTGATTGTTGAAAGTGGTATATTGAAGTTCCTGCTATTATTGTATTGTCTGTATCTCCCTAATATTTGCTTTATATATGTAGGTGCTCCTATGTTGGGTGCATAAATATTTACAGTTGTTATAGCCTCTTGAAGAATTGACCCCTTTATCATCATATGATGACTTTCTTTGTCTCTCGTTATAGTTTTTCACTTAAATCCTATTTTGTCTGATATAAGTAAAGCCACCTCTGCTTTCTTTTGGTTCCCATTTTCATGGAATATCTTTTTACATTCTTTCATTTTTATTCTATGTGTATCCTTAAAGCTGAAGTGAGTTTCTTGTACGCAGCATATAGCTGGGTCTTGTTTTTATTATCCATTCAGCCATTCTGTGTCTTTTAATTGGAGAATTTAGTCCATTTACATTTAAAGAAATTATTGATAAATATGGGCTTATTATTGCCGTTTTGTTAATTATTTTATGGTTGTTTTGTAATTCCTTTGTTTCTTTCTGATTTGATGATTTTCTATAATGGTATGCTTAGATTCCTTTCTCTTTATCTTTTGTATATCTTCTGCTTTGTGGTACCATGAGGCTTACATAAAGCATCTTATAACAGTCTATTTTATGCTGATAATTTAATGAATGCATACAAAAGCTCTGTATTTTTCCACACCTCCTCGTTTTAAGTTTTTGATGTCAATAAACTTTTTCTAAAGGTGACTCTAAGACATTCTATCCTCAGATTTGTCTTAAGCTGTTGGAAAATTTTTTTCCAAAAAATTTGAAGAAATGAATATATTTATGGTGAAAAGTGAAGTCTCATCTTGGTGTTAAAAATAATAAGTAGTTAGATTACGACAACCTTTCATTTGTTGATTTTTCACTTGTGAAGAGTCGATGGTTGTTAACAACTTTACTAATAAGAGTAATGCAGGATTGTTAGCACCTTGAGATGAATTTGCATGTGCTCTAGAATGCTGTTGTAGACAAACAGTCAGAGGAACTCTTGCACAGCTCACCCATGCTCTGAAAAACATTGGGCTTTATTAGTCTTCTACAGGGAAAAAGGGTGGTACTGAATCAAAGTTGGAATTTTGAATCATTCTGGCTCCTCCATCGTCCATCATTTGCCCTCATCAGAAATATCACTTCTCTGCCTTGGGGAGAATCCCTGTGGATTAGCAAAAGTTTTAAGTAATTTATAAGATTATTTAAATAGAATAAACATCATTATTTGTTATAATGATGGTTAGGGATAAAGTAACTGGTGAATCCCACAATAATATCATTTTATCCATTGGTTTCAAATATCATTTCATCAGAAAGTTTGTATCAAAGTTGACTGATTTCATTTTTCATTCCATCAATCATTTGGTCCCTACATTTGGTGAATTTTCAAATAAATAGTAAAATGTCCAAAATCAGGAAATGAAGCAGCAGAAGCAAAAAGGGTCAGTACTTGAAAACTGAGTCCTAGATGTAAATGTCTAGTTAGCAGGAACATCTGGCCCAATGGCCAGATCCTGTCCTCAGCTTGATTTCATCTGGCCCATAAGGAAGACACAATAAGACCATTGTGAAAATAAGACATGGAGAAATCATGGGAGAGACACTCTTCAGTTTAGTTAAGGTAAAACATAGGTAAGGATACAGCAATTATTTGGGCTTACCCACAGTTCTGGAAGTCTACCGTGCAATATTCACTCAATAATAACATTTAGGTTTGAGTTTTTCCTTTTGGAATTTACTAGTAGCATGACCTTGGACAACGAATTTAATTTCTCTAGTCTCAGTTCCACACCTTTAAAATGAGGTTCCTAATGGTACCTTCCTTACAGGTCTGTTGTGAGCATTACATGAGAGAATTTACGTAGAGTCGTAGCATGGTGACAAGCATGACGAAACCTTCAAGAGTTTTCACTGCCCTTAATATTTCTGACCCTTGTTATTTTCACTAGTTTTTTGTTTTTAAGGGTGGCATTCCACAGCTCTTTTGTCATCTAACATATTCAATTTTTCTCATTTTTCATCCATTCTCTCATTCCAGCGATGATCTTAGGGCACCATGGATGTCCACAATGTTGCACATGGTGTTTGAGGCTATCACAGATGTTGTGAGTTCTAATTCAAGCTTCCCGTCAAGTGAATGATGTGAATGCTTTAGAATTTCCGCTGTTTTGCTTACTTAGTAGATCCCTAGGAGCATCCTTGTTCAAAATGATTTACAGCAGTATTAACATGCTGCCGTGCTTCAGAATGGAGATACATTAGAGAGAGTAGACACTGTCTAGCTTTTGAAAATCCTTTCTGCCACTAGACATGGAGGCAGGCAGTGAGGAGCCCTCACCCCCATCCCAGCTCTGACCCTGAGCCGCTGAAAGTTCTCGCATCTCTCTGTCTTCCACAGCGATATTGGGTGTCCAGGTAGTCAGGGTGACAGCTGTCACAGATGGACAGCTGAAATTACACGTGCTGTATCCATCTATTGATTTTCAAGATTAACTCCAACTGCTTTCTAAGGAAGTTCAGGCCGTGAAATGACAGATGATGGCCATGTATTTTAAAAATAAAATAGAAATAGCTGCAAGCTCATTTTGAGTACAATCAGCACCATCTTACTTGTCTGACTTATTGAATGGAACCACTATTGTCATAAGCCATTTGCCCTCCCTGCCTGGAGCCATGACAGCTTGCAGTGATGAGACAGGAAGGGGCTGATTGTGCTTGTCGTGTAGTTTGTGTGACCAGGAGGCAAGCGGGTTCATAAACATACTCTGGGCTGATGAACTTTATCATTATCTGCAAAGCTGTTTTAAATAATCTTGTTTTGGAGGAAAATGTTAAACTTCTCTATTGTGAGAGTGAAGGAGATTGTCTGACGGCTAACAGTGGGACTGGAATTCGTGATGGAGCCTCTGGACTCCTCATCTCATCATATTACCCCTTTGGTTTAAAACAAGCTAGAAAATGGAATTCATGGAATCTGATAGCAAACCTTGGCTGGGAAGTTGGTTTACATTCAGCATGGAGCAATAGGCTTTGAGATACAAAGAAGGATGAGCCATGGTTCACACCCTCTCTGAGTCTGCAGGTTGTGGAAGGAGACAGGGTGAAAACACATGAGATCATTACAGACCTTTTACTGTAAGTGATGAGCTGGCTGGCTTTGAGTCAAAGTGCAGAGGGAGTTTTAGGAGAAGGGGGAGCCTCCCAGGCCTCCATGGTTAGAATTGGTGGGGCTTTGGTTGGTGGCCAGGATTTGAGGATGAAGAACAGGCATTGTGGGTACAGAACCCCAGACAGGTGGTACGAGGAGTGCAAATAGAAATAGTCCTATGTGGGGCTGAGGGAGGGGAACCTGGGCTGGCTGAGGCATCACTGGGAGGAGAGGGAAGTCAGACAGGGCAGGCAGGGTGGCCCAGTCATGTCAATCCAAGAATGGATGTCGTCGCCACGTGCCTCACTGGTTTTAGGGCCAGTGCTCTTTTTGGTGAGTGTGACAGTATATGTGTCTGTGTGTGCCTGTTCCACTGTCTCATGCACATGCCCACGTCCTTGCAGATGGAGGTGTGTGTACACACCTGGGAAGTCTCTTGTGTCTGCAGGTGTATGTGTGCACACCTGGGGAGTCATTGGTGTGTATTCAGGTGGGAGTATGCACAGCTGGGGAGTCTTTGGTGTGTGTGCAGGTACAAGTGTGCACAACTGGGGAGTCTTTGGTGTGTGTGCAGGTGGGAGTGTGCACAGCTGGGGAGTCTTTGGCGTGTGTGCAGGCGGGAGTGTGCACACCTGGGGAGTCGGTGTGTGTACAGGTGGGAGTGTGCACACCTGGGGAGTCGGTGGTGTGTGTGCAGGTGGGAGTGTGCACATCTGGGGAGTCGTTGGTATCTTATCAGATGCCTCTTCTCCTACGCCACGTGGAATGACTGCCCTTGTTCATCCTTCCTGCAGGGCCAGGACTCCAGCTTTAGGTTCTGTTCCTAGAGCAAGGGTTGAGAGGGAGGCCACTAGGGAGGCCATTGTTTATGGCCCACAGCACCCAGGATGTCCCGGTGTGGGTCTAATACTGACAGAGTCCTCAGCAGCTGACAGGCACACTCACCGACAAAGCATGGTCCGAGTGACCACAGAAAGATAGTTCTGACTACCCAGCCTGACCTACTGACCATAACGTGGGAGACACATGTCATGAAGGAGAAGGACAGCAAGCTGAGGGGGCCGTGGGAAGTGCTCTTCATCAGGCACAGCATCAACTTAATTTTTTCCCACATTCTCATCTCTGTAGTAATTGTCTCCTAACAGCCATTTTCCTAAGATTTAACTTTCATTCAGCTGAGGGGCCCATGCCTACTGTTGCCTCATTGAAATCAGCCAGGCACCTCACACCTGGCCGTAAATGTGTATTCCTATCATCAGTTTAAACTCTCTAAGATCTAAGGGGGTGAGGCTGAAATATAACTTGGTTCTGAAATCAGGTTCTTTTGAGCACTCCTCTGTTCCATTTCCACACGTCACTGATGCACAGGGAGCCAAGGATGTGAAGGGATCTTGTTTTGCTGGAGCGTAAATCCTTTCACCTCTGTCCTAATGATTGGTGGGAGCCTGGGGACCCCTTACAAGGTGGGGAGTTCCATGGGTCACGCAGAGGTGTTTGGGAGATAGATATGGGAAGTGTGGGCAGTGAGCAGGCGCCCATGTGCACACGTCGCTGGTCCCTACCTCTGTCTCCCTGATTTCCTACCTGCAGTCACCACTGGAGCACCCCCTCCCCCAAGGAGCACCTTCCTGGAGTCTCTGCCCGGGGCTGTTGGGCACGTTCTCGCAGCCAGGACCCCCTTTGCGCGGAGAGGACTTCTCTGGACAGGCCCTTCTAGCTCTTTCTTTCAGGAGTGCTCCCCTGGCCCCGCCCCCAGGTAGACCCTGCTGTCTTCTCTCTTCATGAGACAAAAGCAGCCCAGCAGCTCCAGGCTCCCCCTCAGGAGATCTGGCATCCATCAGGTTAAATTTGCATGTTCTGTCACAATTTCTGGAGTTCTAATGTTGTCACTGCGCTGGCTCTGTAAGATGATTCTTGTTCACCTATGTCCTCTGTATCTTTTTGCAAGTGGTAAACGCATGCCTGGTCCTAGCATTTCCACTGGGCCTGTTGCCTTTGTGGTCAGACATTCGCCCCCTCTTTATCCCTGCAGCCTGGGCAACAGTAGCTCTTCAGTCTCCAGCTGTGGCATCCCCTCCTGGCTCACTTCAGCAGTCCCATTCATGACCCATTCATCTCTGTTTCATGTTGTTGTGAGGAACAGCACCCCAAATTGAATACTTCAGGCCGTGTTATCTGTCACTTGATTGTTAAAGCAGCATTTCTTGGGTGCCTACCCTGGGAGGCTGATGCTACCCTTCTGGTGGGAATGCAAACTGGTGCAGCCACTATGGAAAACAATGTGGGGACTCCTCAAAAAATTAAGAATAGATCTACCATGTGATCCAGCTATTCCACTGCTGGGTATTTATCCAAAGAACATGAAAACATGAATGCATAAAGATACATGCACCTGTATGTTCATTGTGGCATTATTCACAATAGCCGAGACCTGGAAGCACCCTAGGTATCCATCAAGAGATGAATGGATAAAGAAGATGTGGTATATATACACAATGGAATATGACTCAGCCATAAGAAATGATGAAATCTGGCCATTTGTGACGTCACGGATGGACCTTGAGAGTATTATGCTAAAGTGAAATAAGTCAGAGGGAGAAAGTCAAATACCATATGATCTCACTCATAAGTAGAAGATGAAAACAATGACAAACAAACACATAGCAACAGAGATTGGATTGGTGGCTACCCGAAGGGAAGTGGGAAGGGAGGAGAGCAAAAGGGGCGATTAGGCACATGTGTGCGGTAATGGATGGTAATTTAATCTTTGGATGGTGAACATGATGTAATCTACACAGAAAATGAAATATATAATGATGTACACTTGAAATTTATATAATGTTATAAACCAAAGTTACTGCAATAAAAAAAAACTTGGACAAAAAGTGTGAACATTTAATAACCCCTGTTTATGAGGGTAAAAGTGAAGAGGAAGAATAACCCTTGTCTGTAATTTAGAATCAACCGGAGGAATAACCTCGTCTATGAGGGTAAAGTTAAGAGGAAGAATAGCATCCATCTATGAGGGTAACAGTGACAGTGGAATAGCCATGTCTATGAAGGTAAAGTGAACAGAAGGAATAAACCCAGTGTCTGAGGATAAAGTGAACAGGAGGAAGAACCCCATCTGTGAGAGTAAAAGTGAACAAGAGGAATGACCCACGTCTATGAGGATAAAGTGAACAGCAGGAATAACTTTGTCTGTGAGGATAAAAGTGAGGAGAATGAACAAGCACCTTCTACAGGGTAAATGTGAGCAGATGTACAGATTTCACTGCCTGGAGATCTTTCCCACTGGCCTCCTGGCCCTTTCTCCCTTTGTTGTCACCATGTCCAGAATAGGCTTTCTAGGCTGATGTTCTTTCTCTGACAGAAGCTCTAGAGTTTGGCCTCGAATGAATATGTCTTCCTGACATCTCTGCCCACCTGTTCTCCTGATGCTGGACTGTGGAAACTTGTTTTTGAATCTGCACCTTGATGTCATCTCTGCTAAGTTATTTCCAGTATGATGCACTGGAATAGTGGTCACCACAAGACTGCTCCCTCAAGACCGTCCCCAGTGCCAGGGTGCAGATGCCTAAGGGGCTGCCTGTGTTGCCATGGCCTCTCCCAGCAGACTGTATTTAGATACACACATGCTTGGGACACTCATTGGCTAATGAAGAGAAAGCTCTGACCTGCAGTTCCACATGGATGGACAGTGAGTGATGAGGATGACTCAGAGGTTCTAAGTGGACTCCTTCCCCAGTAGGAATCTCACCTCCTGGTGGGGCTAAGGCATCATCTCTGACAAGTATACAGGGGATTTCATAAATGGGGGGACAAAGGCACAAGGGCACAGTTGCACACCACATGTGCATACCTACTGAAAAACGTATTCTTATTTAAGACATCTTAAGGAAACAAATCTGGAGAGCTGTGTTTCAGGAGCTTTGGGGAATGAGTCCATCCTTGGTAGGAGCATCCCCTGCCCATGCATTACTTGCATGCTCAGGAAGCAGGACAGTGCACGAGAGGGCAGCCCCTTGATCACAGACGCAGGTCAGACCTGCCTTTCACTGTCCTTTCCTTTCTCAGCTTGTGGAAGAACAGCGCCTTGGAGGCGGGGAGAGGATTTGAAATAACCTAGGTGAGGTTGGAGAGCAGGCTTGGCACAGTCAGCGACAGTGGCAGCCACCTGCAGATGCCTGGTATTATTTGGTGATAAGCATTTCCCCATTCCTGTGCAGGGCTAGGGGGGCTCCCTTCTCCTGAGAGAAGGCATGGGGTGGAGTGCCAATAAGCGGCTGGGCGCCGGGCTCCCAGCCCAGTCCTGCCATCTGCTTGCTGTGGGACTTTGGTTAATTATCAGCCTTTCTGAGCCAGTTTCCTCCACTGAATAGTAGCATCTACCTGGGGGTGCACCACCAGCAGCCCCACAGGAGATCCCAGAGCAGTCGCTTCATGCCTCTCGGGAGTCAGCGACTCTGGACCCCAGTCCCGCCTGCTGTACTCCTGCTTCTGTCTCCACTTGAGGTCTCTAAGGATCTGGAACCCTTACTGGACACCACCCTCATGATCTCCTCCCATGCTGGCTCTGTTTTTGGTGTGTCCTGCTTCAACCAGTGGTCCATCTCACCATCCTCCCTCCCCCAGAAGCCTGCCTTCCTCACTCTCACCAACACGGGGCCTGTCCCCTCCGTCCTGCATGTCTCCGGGCCATTCTGCTGCCCTGGGCCCTGCCTCACGTGGCACTGCCTGCTCTCCTCCCCAGCTTGGATGCTCAGCAGGGGCTCCTTATCCGAGTGTCCACAGTGAGATTCCTGACTCTGTCCTTCCTGACGCTTCCTCGACTCTCGTTTCCTTGGCTCACCAGCTAGTCCCGTCAACAAGCCCTAAATTGTCTCTCTGAGGCTGGCAGGTCTCACCCCACACTCACCCGGCCACCATGTCCTCTGAGCTGCTGCGAGCCTGTTTAATTCCTCCTCACCTCCTGAGACCTGGCTGGCTCTTAGAATCAGCAATCGCAGGAAACCATCGTCGCTCCAGGTCTTCTGCTTCACTGCTCCCTGGTTTCATCTCCATGTCCCCTGCCCTCACTCACAAGGTGCACTGGCCTGAGTTCTTGAAGCTTTCTGTCCCAGGTGGGGCCTTGGTGCCTGCTCTGCTCATCATCTGCCCTGTGTGCATGTCTGTGTCCTGACCTCTTCTTCCTATGAGGGCACCAGTCATGCTGGATCAGGGCCCACCCTGATGACCTCATCTTAGCTTGATCATCTGCAATGCCCCTATTTTCACATAAGGTCACACTCTGATGTTCCACATTTAGCATTTGAACGTGTGAATTTTTGGTGACACAATTCAACAATATGCTCTGTTTTTACTCATTGATGACCTTGCTGCCTGTGTCCCCACTAGAATGTAAACCCTGTGAAGGCAATGGCTCAGCCTTTGTTTATTGCTGCATTTCCTAAAGCAGTGCCAGGCGCCCAATAGGCACTCTTACACATTTGCTGAAGAAATGAACAAATGAATGAATGAATGGTCAGCTAGGATGAAAACCTTTGCTGTACAACAGTTTTTATATAACAATATAATTGAATACTTTTTGCAGTGGTACTAACAGGATTTCACAGGCAATGGGTGATTTACAAGCCTGAGTGCTGGCATTCAGGATTTGTAATTGGAACTTTGAGTTACGTGCCATTGCTGCTGGTGCCTCTTCATGGAACTGGCCTTGCTGGGGGTGTCTGAGGCCTTCTAGAACATGAGCGCCCCTTTTAATGAGTCACTGCTAGGGGGCTGTCCATCCTGTCTCACTGTTTACCCTTAAAAGTGTGATATTTATAGATCCTTTCATTGGCATGTAACACTTTTTAGAAATGAATCCATTAAAAAAATATGCATTTCCTTTGTACGTTTGACTCCCTATCCTGAAATCTGATTTTCAGCATCTGCTTATCCCTCCATCTCCCATCTCTTCTCTCTCCTTTCTGTCCTTCCCTCGCCTCCCTCTTCATTATATTTTTTATTGAGGCTGAGATGAGCAGTTGCAGCACCATGGGCCCATTACACTTCCTAACAATTCCATTTGCAGTGTATTGTTTGTCTCATTGCTGGAAATTCAGGTGATTCATCACGCCTGGAGAAGCACCTGATCCCAGGTGCCCTGAGAGCCCGGTCACTATGTGACAGGAATACAGTGAGCGGCTGCTCTCAGGAACCGCGGGGCTGCGGGGGAGCTCCTGCCGCCTTTCAGCTTCCTGAGGACTGGTGAGTTCCATTTTGTAATGCTGCCCCCTTTGCTCTTCCCCCACAGCCCCCTGAGCCTGGAGAAGGGGAAGGAGTTGCTGGCGGGCGTCGCACGTCTCCTCGAGGTGCCAATGAGCGTCTTCGTGGACATCGAGTGAGTGCGGCTGCGGGTCCTGGGATACCCTCAGCTCACATTGGTTCTGTCCCATAAATTGGTTTGTGAGGGAGAGAACTATGTCTTGTGGTTCCTGTTAATTATGTCAGAGAGACTTTAGGAAAGAAATGAAAGGAAAATTCCAGTGGGTTTTGGCAAGTTATTCAAACACAGCTGAGAGCTGTGTGTAATTATGGAATTACATTTCCTGAAGAGTGGGACTCACTGAGGCTGTGGCCCTCAGCCCTGCCGCACCTGGAATCGCCAGGAGGCTCTAGAACCTTCTGGTTCCCAGGCCTCACCCTGCTGCAGATGAGCCAGAGTCTTGGGGGTGACGCATGCCGGTGAAGGCTCAGTCAGCATTTACTGAGTGCCTACAGTGCACAGCTGCTGCCAAACCCACTGCATGGGGGAAAGGGCTGGGGTCGCTGGGTGCCACCAGCCCCTCTTGCTGCAGTGGACTGAGTTCTAGAAAGATTTGGTGACATTGGGGCTGGAGTGGTGCTCACATGACAGGCACACGCTGAGGGGCAGCCATGTTCCTATTCCCTGAAAAGTGTTTACAGAACGCTGAGCATGAGGATCATGTAAGGGAGATGAATGGAAATACACTGATGTGGGGAGTGAGTGGGGTCACCAAGTGTGGCCGTGGACTGACCAGGCATGCCACATTTCGCCGAGCCTGAGCATGGAGATCAGTAGTTCTGAGGAGGCATGAGGACAGGTTAGCACATGTGGCGTGAGCTCCTAAGGACCCAAAATATAGACTTAGCTGAGCCATCTGTTGATGCGAATGTGGACACAGGGTATGTCCATTGTGGCCTACAGACACTCATGCGTCACTTGTCCTCCACACGGCAGGTGTGTCTTGAGCACCTGCTGTGCCCTGGCATCATGCTGGGAGCTAGGCGAACGGCGTGAGCAACGTTGCCCTGCCCAAATGTTGTACCACTCAGTGGGAAAGGCAGATGGGTGTACAGGTGGCTACAGTGGGGGGTGCTCGGAGACATGTATGGGGAACAGCTTCACCTAGCCTGGGGCCTTCTAGAAGAGGAGAGCTGAAGTACAGGTGGCGATGTCCCACAGGGAGGCGAGGTGTGCTCCAGAAGTGCATCTGCGGTGTCCAGCACAGAGCACAGGGTGGACTCAGTAAACATTTGAATGAAGAAGTCCACGGACGGGCAAAGAGCTGGAATGACCGAGGGAGCTGCTGAGAGTTCACCTCACCTGGGTGCACAGACGGCTGTGCAGGTGAGAAGTGCCGAGCAGCAGAGAAGGCAGGGCCATCTAAGGAGCCCGCACTCCAGACACACAGCAGCAGGCCCAAGGAGAGCGACTCAGTCAGATTTGCTGAGAAGGAGCAGCCCGCCTGCCGTGTGGCCAAGACAGGACGAGAGGGAGGAGGGTTAGCAGCATTACAGGTGAGGGAGGATGAAGGGACCTGGTATCAGGTGGCTGCAGTGGGCATGTGGTGTCAGAAGCCTGCCTGTGAGGCAGAGTGGCATAGACATGGAGGGGAGGGCGAGTCAGGGCGGGATCACAACATACAGTGACCAGCCCCTCAGGATCCATCACTACAACCAGAGCAGATGTGAGTGGGGCTGCAGCCAGTGGTCCTGGAGCCCCGAGCTGTCAGGCATTTCCCTCTTATATCTGGACCAAGGGGGCCGGGGATGGCTGGGCACTGGGCAATCTGGTGGTGGAAGGTGGGCAGGGGCAGCACCTGTCCCCAGGTGGGGAAATACTTCCATACGGTGACCCCAGTGTGTCTGACTGTCCTCCGAGCGAGAGGAAACCTGCTCAGACCAAGGTGTGTGGCGTTCAGGAAGCCAGGGACTTAGGAGAGATGGGAGAGGCTTTGGGGAATATCCTGACAGGTTCCACTTGGACAGGACTCTAAGGGGCACGGTCCAGGTGGCCAGGGATGGATGCAGATGCTACAGTCCTGATGCAGTGGATGCAGGGCCCTGTCTGTGATGGGGACGGAGAAGAAAGGACGGTGTGGAGGGGCGTGGGGCAGGGTCCCCTTACAGATGTTCCCTGAGAACCACACACACAAGTGTGTTGGCACCATCGGGGTCTGCCATCGTCCTTCTACCTCCCCTGGCATGTCCATGCCCTAGACTGTGTCCTGGAGGGCAGGTGAAGGAGGGTTGCACAGAGGGTGATACTCTGAGGTAGTTTTGTCTGTGCTCTGTCACCGTGAATGCAAACCCCAAACCGTGAGGCAGTGTCTGAGCACAGTGCACTGAGGGAGGCCCCGTGACTTCATTGGCAGCATGGGGGGGCCCTCCTGCGCATGCTGGGTCGTAGAATGGGGATGTCAGTGCTGTGTAAGTACTGAGAGGGGATAGAGAGGGAAGACAAGTCCACCCAAGCAGATTGCAATCTGGCTGAAGAGACACACACACAAGAAAGCGTAGAGAATGTCACAGGAATACAGAATTGTTCAGCTTCGGGGGGCCGGGGCACTTCCACCATACCTCCAGTCCAGGGTGCCTTGGTGGGAGGGGGCGATCTTACAGGCACCCGAAGAGCTGGGGCCTCTCTGCTCCTCACCGCGGGGCCATTGGTCCTGAAGATAGTTTGTCTGTCTGTCTGTGAGTCTTGCTACTCTGTGGAGCTTTCCAAGTTCTTTTTCCTACTGCCATTATTTTGTTTTAAAGTTTATCAGCTTTTGTTTTGAGTAGGAAGTAGCCAGAAGTTGGGGCAGAGGGGCTAAGGCCAAGGCCTGGTTGTAATAATCTGCAGTTCCCTTATCGGACTCCTTGGGGCCCACACAGCCCAAACTGTCCCCTCCAGCTAATGAAGCCCTTGTGTCAACTCCACACTGGTGAACGTGACCATCTATAGAGATAGTTGTTCATTCTCTGAGGGCCTGCTACGTGCTGTGTGCCAGGATCGAGCAGAGAGCAAGTGGGTAAGGTCCCTGCTCGGGTGTAGCTGACCTTTCAGCAAAAATAGACTCATAGACAGAGCTATGAAAGGTTAGGCAGCCTTAGTTCTCCTGGAAACAAAGGGATGAAGGGATGATGGCAGTGAGGGAGGAAGCTGCATGAGGTCTAGGGAGGACCTGCCTAGCTGGGGGTGCTGAAGTAGCTGCCCAGTGGCCACGCTGCTTATGAACAGGAGGGACAGCATGGTCCACGTGAGGCACATGGGACGACACTGTCCGCACAAGACAGACAGGATGGCCTGGTCCACCTGAGACAGATGGGGACGGTCCAGCCCACGTGAGGCAGGTGGGGATGGTGTGATCCATATAAGACAGACAGGATGGCCTGGTCCACGTGAGACACATGGGGACGGTCCAGCCCACGTGAGGCAGGTGGGGATGGTGTGATCCATATAAGACAGACAGGATGGCCTGGTCCACGTGAGACAGGTGGGGATGGCCCAGTCCATGTGAGACAGGCAGGCACAGTGCAGTCCACGTGAGGCAGGTGGGCGTGGAAAGGCTCTTGTGAGACAGGTGGTGACAGCATGGTCCACGTGAGGCAGGTAGGCCTGAAGATCCTTGCGAGTAGTGTGCTGTTTCTTCTGAGTGCTGGGAAGCCACCAAAGAATTTTTATCAGGAGAGCATGTTTCCAGCTGCATGAAGAATAAATTACATTACAGGGGACATGAGTGGAGGCCCAAGTGATTTGGGAGCTGCTGAGGTTTCTAGGTGAGGGGTGGTACCCCATGCTGGGCGGGGTTTAGCCTTGGAGAAGAACCTGTGTGACTGGGGGTTACCCACTTTTAAATACTTTATTTGTGTGTCTAGTTAAGCTGCACATAAGCCCCATGAGAGTGACTTTTACTTTCTCCTGTCACCTCAAGAGTCTGTTAGAATTGTCCTTTGTCAAATTGCACTCCTTTCGAAGTGAGATTCAACACCTGGTCTGTGCATCCGTACTGCCCGTCTGTATACCATCCCCTGAAAGGGGCTTGGCTGTAGGACTCAGGAACTCAGCCATGAACAGAGGCCCTGTGGTGGGCCACATGGCAGCCGAATGGGCACGTTGTTCCCACTGACTGTGGCTGGTGTCAACTGGCCCTTTGCCCATGTCATAGCCTCTGCATGGACAGGCACAGAGAGAACCGAGCCTGACCCGGTGGTGCTGACTCTTCTTTTCAAAGGGGAGGGAGGTTTCCTGAGCATCCTGATGGGCCTGTTTCAGCCTTCTGTGGATGCCTTCCCTGCATTCCACACATCGTGAGTCATCTTCCATCTTCACTACGGATGCTAAGCTCAGGGGCCAGAGTAGTCCCTACACACATTCACACCAGGCACCCAGCATGGTGACTCTACAGCGTGGGCACGTGTTAAATGTATGAGAGATGGCACAGCACAGGCCTGTCCCCTCAAACTGCCCCACCAGCAACAGCTGAGGATCCGTGGCTCACCACTCCCTCCGTAAGTAGGAGACATTGAGTATGGCCGGTGCTTCCACAGGCCCTGGGAATCCACCAGTTGGTGCCAGGGCGAGTGCTGCAGAGGAGGGAGGCAGTGGGTGAGTGAATGCCTTCTTCATTAAACCTGAAGATGTTGCAGGAGAAATCTGACAGTGTTAAATAAGAGTCGGTCCCACGGGACAAGCTTCCAGGAGCAGCAGGGTAGCTGGAGCATCGGGGAATGTCATCTCAACTCTGCCTGTCACGAAGGACATTGGACCAGAAAACAGTAATCACCCGAAGCAGCTTTAGAGTAAAACTTCCTCAGGCCCTTCGGGACTGTGTCTATTAACTTTTCATTATTTTTCTTTGGCAAAACCCTGCGTGATGACTCTGCAGCATAGAAGGCAGAGGTCCCAGGCCTGGGAGGCCTCGTGTTTCCTGGGGCCCCCCTCACCACTCCCGTTGCCACCGCTTCTTGTTGTAAACTGAGGTGTGTGTGCATCAAGAGCCAGGGCCTGCCTCACAGCCTGGGCACAATGCTGCGGAGATGGTGGGGTTCAGGACGTGGGGCTGGAGGGGAAATTCTCAAGATAAGATGGGAGCTGCAGTGCGGTGGGCTGGGAGCACCACGGAGCAGCCTGGGAGCCTTCTGGTTCCACAATGGTGCCCTTCCCTCTCCATCTCTGCCCCTCATTCCTCTCCTCTCCCACCATCCCCAGAACTGTCCCCAGGGTTGGGGGGTACGACCCAGGTTCTACAGCTCAGGAGGGAGCTGCGCTGCAGCAGGGCTGGAAGCTGAAGTGACCGCCTGTGTCCTTGCTCACCTCAATAGCACAGAGCCCACGCAGACAGGCCCACTGCACACCACAAGACTGAGATTCTTTCACACAGAGATGGGACTGCTGCTCGCATCTTCAGGGCTTCTGTGGGTGGTAATGTTTTACACTCTTTGGGTGTTATCGAGGAAGGTGTGAGGTTTCTCTCTTTCTGGAGAGAACACGACCTGGGTTTCCAAGACTGAGAAGCACGTTTTGCCCTAGACCCAAACTTGGTACCCTGAGATGCTACTATCTTCTCCCACCATGTCCCACAGGGTTCTATGTTGCGTACCTGCTACCTCACTTTCTCCCCCATCCCATCATCTTTCCCATTCCTCATCCATCTTTAAGAGTCTCAGCAGTGGCAGGACTGTCAGCCGCCAGGATGCTGGGAGCAGGGCATCAGGACCAGAGCATCTTCAGGTGGGAGGGGGCTTCAGGACTGGAGGGGTTTCAAGTGGGAGGGGGCTTCAGGTGGGAGGGGGTGGCCGGACTAGAGGGCCTGCAGGTACATGCTAATTTAAGTGTGAAGCTGGCTGGGCTCCCTCTCTCCCTGGTCCTTCACCTCCGGTTAGCTCCTCATTCCTTGTTCCCATGCAAGCAAATGGTGTCCATGTCTGGAGAGTGATTCCGGCACAGAGGGGTATCCAAGGAGCGCTTTCCAGCCTCCCCGAAGGGCAGTCCTGCGCTGGCCAGCTGAGCTGGGTACCAAACCAGAGATCTGTAAACATCACTTCTCAGTCTCTTCCCTGCTCAGAAGCCTGGGGGCTTCTTACTTCCCACGGAGCAGACCCTGACACCACTGCCCTCTGTTTAAGCCTTTGGGAATCGGGTCCACAGGGCTCGCGGGAGCCAAACCCTCAAGAGTACCTTCCCCATGGCCTGGCCTGGCTAGGGGTGTCCTCAGTCTTCCCTGCTCCTAATCCTGTTCACGTTTCAAAGCTGAAGTATGGTCCTCTTGGTGCCAAAGCCACCTCTGAAGCCCTTAGTCCTGGCTGGTTAATGTCTGTAATTAGCGTGTGTGTGTGCACGTGTGTGGTGTTAGCTTCACCCCTCCCAAGCTGTACGTGTTGTCCTGTGGGTCACCCCAGGACCAGCACAGTGATGGCACACACTGAGGATGTGTGCCTGCTGGACAGACGGACGTAAGCAATGGAGGCCCCGGGCAGGGCCGACTGCATGAGCAGCACATGGCTCTTCATTTAGAGCACGTTCTCAGGGCTGTTCATTGTTCCAGGAGAGGAGGAGAGGCCTCTGTGCGATCTGGCACCTTCAGAGATTGTCTGCATTTTTATGGAAGTACTAGTTATGCTTAATATGTTTTGTTAATGGTTATGTAGCTGTCAAGTAAATTCCATTATTTCTTATTACATCATTAGAAGCCATTAAAACAGCATTAGCATGCTGATGTAATTACGCCAGCAGAGGCACAACGACCAGCTATGATTTTATAATCTAATCGTGGCTGTCCACGGCGGCCCTGATTGATGCTCAGGCCTCTCTCCGCCTTCTGAGTCAGCTGGGTGGTGCTGCGCGGACCTACAGTACAAAAGAAGACATTCCGAGCTCGCCGACTCCACAGCGAGGTGGGGACCAGTGTCAACCCTGCTTCTAATGAGCTTCAGCTGAGTCTCCGGATCAGCCCAGTGAAGGTTTGGATCAGCGGAGGGCATCCGGGAGGACAGCCTAATTCTGTGATCAGTCTCCATGTGTTCTCACGATATAAGAAGCAGTTTAGTTCCCCATCTGTGGGATTTACTGAATTGATGAAAATACAGTGTTCTTGTTTTTCAAGACTCTCACTGAAGATGCAGCAGTGGGAATTCACAATCCTGACACTTTTCATTATCGTCTCCTATGCAGAGGGTCGGGCAGATGCCCGAGCTCAGCTCCATCCTGTAAGAGTCCTGGCAACGCCGAGGCCACTCACCCCTCCTCCCTGTGCCCCACACCCTCGCCCACCCCCACCAACCTCCCTCCATGTGTGAGAGGATCCATGGGAGTTTGGAAACTTTGGGAAAGCATGCTTCAGTTTCCTGGGGCACAATTGTGGTTGTTTGCCCCCTTATCTTGTCTCTGTGATTTATGGAGACATTTAATAGGAAGTAGAAGTAGGAAGAAGGGTCAGAATGGCCTTTATCTCTCAGGGTTGACCCCTCTCGCTTGCTTTGTGGCCCGAGTGATTACAAAACCCTGGATAATTTGGTGTGCATGCCAAGGCAGTGCAAATTCACAGTGGCAAAGCTTATGCTCAAGGTAAATAAACATTGCTCACAGCTAAGAGCCTCCAACGGTACAACCCAGAGGCCTAGGGGAGGGGCCGGTGTGAGCTGTTTGCACCCTACTTTTAGTATGTCTGCTGCCTGCAGGCTTTGGTGCTCACAGGTGGATGCTGTCACCTTGCTCTACCACAGCTCAGGATTAGCTCAGTGATGCTACCTTAGAGGGGCAGAGGAGGAGGGGCCTGATGGAGTCCTTTTTTCCTAGAGGAGGAATGCTGGCTCTGCCATGTGTACACACTGCAAGATTGCCAAGGTCCAGCCACCTCTCTAGTGACAGCTACAGTGATTTTCCTTGAAATACAGTGTTTCAAGGAAATGTCACAATTTGTCAAAACAGCCTCAGCTTTGTCTTTAGGCTGAAGATGAGACAGCAGGAAGGAACCACTGTGTATTCACAAATAATAATTCTGTTTGAGTGAAAGATGGCCATTTCTCATTTTAAGCAAATCTCCATGCTTTGAAGACATTAGTGTTTAAAGTATTGATTGAGCCCCCTTGACATCAGTATTGACATCACAACTTAGGAGAAGAGTCAGGTTAGTTCACCTTTCTAAACCTCAGTTTCCCCACCTGTTAAATGCGGATAGTCAGGGTGAGGCATGGGGTGTGACCTAGGACCTTGCTCTCAGGAGGCCCCCACTTGGGTCAATGCTCTGCTGTTGCTGTGTTGAAACTCTTAATATTAGTTTTTTAACAGGAGGCCCTGCGTTTTCCATTTTGCACTGAGTCCCACAATCACATAGCTGGTCCTGAGGCTGATAGGGTTGCTGTGAAGATCCTAGGAGAGAACCCATAGTAGAGGGCTTAGACCAGTGCCTGCTGTGTAAGTATTCAACCCAAGCCAGCTTGGACCATTGTTCTACCGTCGTTTGCATTGCTACGTAGAAAGACAACGCTAGCATCTGCTGTCCATAGGGTCGGATGGTCCAGTAGTTCGGCACTCCCTAAGAGACTCTGCTGCCTTACAATGATCCCTTGATCTAGTAGAGTTGAATCTTTTTCTCTCCTAGTAGATGGTGAGGTCCTTGAAGGCAAGGACTGTGTCTGTATCACCCGATGATCTATTTTCAGTGCCTGGAACAGTGTTAGGCAGATAGGAGGTGCTCAGGATTTGCTCAGTCAGTGAATGAATGAATCAGTCAATTGGTAGGCTCTGGATATAGGCACCTCTGTTTGCATCTGTTTTTCTCTACTTCCCATTAGACCTTGGGCAAATTAAACCAAGAAACATGTAAACACATGAAAAGAGTAAGATTTGTATTGAAATAAAACCAAACATTGTGGTAAATATATATTTTATTTATTGCCTGTGTTGTCAATATGAGATACCTCTGCTCAGCTCCCTTATTTTCCTCACAAGAACAAACTGGAAATCCTTTTGCTCTTCTGCTTTTCTCTCTTGGGTCAGTGGTGTTGCAGACATGCTGATGTCAGCAAGGCTGTGGAGCAGGCAAGTCAGGCACTTTATTCGGGACCCATCTCTACAGGGAAGCCATAGGGACTGAATTCACCATCCTGCAGGAAGTCTTCACCTTTCACACGTGGAAACTTAACCCGTAATGAGGGCAGGAGAAGAATACAAAATCACCCTGACTGGGGAGCCTAGTAACTCTTTCCTGCCATGGAAACTGGCCCCCGAGTGTTTGTTGCATCACATTGTGAGTTACAAACTGGAATATGTATAAATGCCAGGCAGGTACCCTCAGGAATTTGGCAGCCTGGGTGTCCAGAGAAACAAAAATAAAACTAAGACAAAAACAGTGAGCTCAGCACCCAGGAGGTTCTCAGGGACCGGGACGCGGCAGGCTGGAAGCCCAGGGCCCATCCCATGAGAAGGGAGCTCACGGTCCAGCCTTTGCTGCCCGTCTTGCAGCACTGAATGGCCATCGGGCCCAGTTCTCTGAAGTTTCAAGAAAAAGCCTTAGTCCTAATTTTTAGGTGGTCACTTTTGTTTCTAAATGTTTGTTACTAATAATTCAGTTACTTACTTTTTGTTTAATTCATTCCTCTTTAAGCACTGTGCAGGTCCAGCTGCAACAGAAGATACATCTCAGGCAGTCCTGGTCCTCCAGGCACCAAGGGCGTTCTGCTTTTCCATTAGACAGACCCAGGCAGTTGCCTAGCACATCCCTGCCAGTGTAACACAGGGTTCCTGTGACCGGTCACACTACCTGTCAGTAGTAACAGGAAAATATGTTATGAGAATTAAAAACTAAGCAGATACTTTCAAAGTTCAAAGGCAAAGCATAAACATTGAATAATCTGTTTTTTTCCAAATGCCCATGAGAGGAAAAGAGTGCCAGGCAGGCATCCCCTGACAGAAAGGAGCCCTAGGCTGCACATAAGCACAACATATTGCAAATAAGAGACACTGCACTGGAAAGCAATTGCTCAGCCCTTTAGGCAGATAAAGCATCATCAGTAATTATGGCTTGGTTAACCTCATGTCATGTTAAATTATCTTGCAATAGCTTTGCAAGTCTTTGTTTCGTCACACATTCAAGTAGGAACTGATTCTCCCAGTCCTTCCTCCTGTGTAAGCCCTCAAGTTAGATATTTTGGAAAGTTATTGCCTAATGTTTGGGAGGCAGGAATATACAATTGTGCAGAAAATATGGTATTGGAAAGTTAGCTTTTGGGATATGCATGTGCATTACTTTGCTATCTACCTGGAATTCTAGAATTTTGTAATATGACATCGCTGGAATGAGGCATGCACAGAGAATTCTGTAGCAGTCAGACATGAGCTCGTTTTTCTGTTGGCAGCTTGGATTAGCCCAACCTGTGGGCTTCCCCAGAGTTGAGGACAGCTGTGGAGAAAGACTAGGAAGAGGCTAGTGATCCAGGGAAACAATTAAGGGGCGGTACCGGTTTTAGGGAAAGAAAATGTCAGCGACATGATTCTTGGCCCAGTGACAGAGTAAGGCAAGGACACTGGTGAATGCCGGTGTACAGACTGTCTGATGATTACAGTGTCCTACAAAAAAGTTCTCAATGGAGACTCAAGAAGTTACTCTTCAGTGGTGGCATTGATATTAAAAGTGGACTATTTGGGGCTCATTCTTAAAACTCTATGTTTTTCAATTTATTCATCTGTAAAATGAGAGCATTGCCAGAAGAATTGCTTTGGGTCTAAATGATGCGATTATGTTGTTCAGCTCTACACTAGAACACTCTCCTGGTTTGTGCTCCCTGAAGGCCAGCTACAGCGCTGGGTGCAGCGTGTGTGTCTCTAGTGCCTCAGCCTGAAGGCTAGTTGAAGGGGCTGGTTTAAGAAACCCCTCAAAAGCAGGTAGTCCATATAACGAAATCTTCCTCTTCTTACATGGCCTCAAATTTATGTTCAACCAGAAACAATAAGTCTCCTAAATCACTCTGATTTTGTTTGGTAACTTTGAGACCTTTATTTAGCACTTTGTTTTTCTTAAACTGATGCTGAGTAAGGTACAGAAGAGCAATTCACTACATGTATAGCCCACGACAGGAGAAAAGTTAATGCGGAAAGATTCTTAAGCAATAGATAGGATTTTGAGAAAATGTCTCAATATGTTTGCATTAATATAGGCTATATATATATAATATATATAATATGTATATATATATATTATCCATCCATCCTTCCATCCATGTTATGAACTTCATCCCAAATCCAGGCAGCAGATAGACAAAGCACAGATCAGTCTGTCAAGCCAAGGGAGAGCATGCTAATAAAAAAGTTTTTTAATTACTCTATCAAAGGCTTTTTTTTCCTTTTATTTCTAAACAGCTCTCAAGAAAGTGCATCAATTGAAAAGATCAGCATTTGCTTTTACCTTAGTTATAAACCATCAATGTTACATAATTAACTTTAAAACTATCTGCTGTTGCCAAGTGTGCCTTCTCATTCTTCTTTATGTTCCCCCAAATTCAAGGGAAGCTGAACCTGAGGAGTTTGTTAAACTGACTACAAAGTTAGCTGCTGGTTAGCCAGTGTTTATAAGGAAAACTATGGTCATATATGTTATATTCACTGTAGACCCTAAAGGTTGACTTGATACAAATAATCGTATGTTATGGATAACCTATTATTATATAGAAAAAACAATACCCAAATGAGCCAAACTAAGTGGAACCCTCAATTGACTGGAATTTTACAGTGTTCTATGTTTTGGAAATGGTGTTAAACAATAAGAAAAATAAGCTTTCATCAGAGATTGGCTTGCCTTCCCCACTCTCAACTGAAATACAGGTCTAAGTACAGACTGAGTTCAATGTCTAATAATTCCTATGATTAGAGTATCATGCAATGAACGGTAATATTCAGAAGTTGACCTTGAGATCTATGACTATTAGGAATATTCATATATCAGTATATTGGTATTATAAAGGAAGAACATTATATGTATTTTTAAATTATTTTAATGGCAAAAGTAGGGAAAAAAAGAGATTTCTAAATAGTCCTCATTTAAAGAAAAGATCATTTAGGCGGAACTCTTAGTCCCAACACTCTGGTTAATGGAGGGCTGGCTCATTTGTTTCATAAAACTTAAGTGATAGGAGCGGAAATTCTGGAAAACAAGCAACATATCAATGTTAAAATGCTGGAAGTTACTTCCGACCTTCGTCAGCATGTTCTGTGACCATGGAAAAGAAAATGAGTAATTATCAATATGTAGTCAATGTCTATAGAAACACTGAATTTTAGAGAGCCCAGGACCAGTTGGACTTATACTTAAAACAGATAACTACAGCTGGAATTTGCGTGATGAGAGGCTGTCTTATCTGTGTGCACGTGTGATTTGCTTAAATCGGTTAAAGATAGTTTTAAATCAATGCATTCTGCAAGATCACAGGGATATATCTTTCCATAGTATTTCCAGCTTGATTGGGAATCGACTCCTAATGATAATGTGGAGTATTTTTTTCCTAATAGGGGGCCATGTAAAAGCATTTTTTGAGAGTCACACACCCAGTGAGATTTCCTAAGCCAAGATGTGATTGTGAAGACTCCCTTTCACTGGAGCAAGGAAGATGTGCATCTGGGTAGATGGGTTCCACCTTTTGGCATTCCTTCCACTGTAAATAGGAGTCACGTCTCACAATAGGTGCATTTGACGGTCAGAAAGTTGATGGTCCTGGGGCTGGCCCCGTGGCCGAGTGGTTAAGTTCGCGCGCTCCGCTGCAGGCGGCCCAGTGTTTCGTCAGTTCAAATCCTGGGCGCGGACATGGCACTGCTCGTCAGACCACGCTGAGGCAGCGTCCCACATGCCACAACTAGAAGAACCCACAACGAAGAATACACAACTATGTACCCGGGGGCTTTGGGGAGAAAAAGGAAAAAATAAAATCTTTAAAAAATAAAAAATAAAAAAAAAAAGAAAGTTGATGGTCCTACAGGAACGATGACTCAAGTGACACGTGCTGTCACAGCAAAAGCACCTTGCTATAGGATGTGCCAGGCACTGATGACCCTCTCCAGGTCTGCCTGTAGTGACTGTTTATAGATTGATCATAAACTCCATGTCCTAAAGCCATGGGGTCAGGAAAGAATCGAGCTGATCTTCCCCCGTATCAACCAAGTCATTTCAGATGGAGGACAGCTGGTCTCCTGCATTGAAGCAGTGTGACATGGAGGAACGCCATGAACCTATGCAGGCAGCCCAGGATTTAGAGTGGATCTCGTGGAAAAGCTCGGAGGGAGAACAGGCTGCTCTGGACTGATGGGGGCAGAGAACAATAGCTTCAGTTTAGAGAAATATTCCACCGCCCAGTCATCCACACCCTCCCAAGACACATACCGTTATCGCTACTTTACAGGTCAAAGAATGTGATGTGCTAAAACCACACAGCAAGGAAGGACAATACACAGTTGGGTTACAAGCCCCTTTAACTCTGATGCCCATGTTCTCTCTACAATATTACGTTATAAAATGTGATGAAAATAGCGAGGTCATCGATGTATGTGAATGTGCTCAGCACCAATGCTACAAAACAAGGTTGATCCCCATTATTCCTGGATTCCATATTTGCAAGTTTATCTGTAATGCCAAAGTCAATAGTCACGGTCACTTGAGGACATGCGCAGAGCCGTGAAAGATTTCAGTTTCTGGATGTGCACGTTCCCTGCTGAAGTTGAGGCAATGCCTGCCTCCTTGTTTCAGATCATTCTGTAAACAAGGTTCTTTTCACAGTCTGTGTAGTGCTGCATTTCCACATCTTTGTGCTATTTTTGGTGATTCCACTGTTTGAAACAGCCCCGAATGTAGCACTGTCTAGTGTTCCTATGAGCAAGAAGGCTGGGCTGTGCCTTTCAGAGAAAATACATGTGTTAGAAAAGCCTGGTTCAGACGTGAATTATAGCGCTGTAGGCGTGAGTTCCGTGTTAATGAACTGACAATATATTAAATAACATGCCTTTAACAGAAGACATAGCACGAGGGTGCGTGTTGACTAGTTGATGGAAGCCTGACCAGAGGCTCGCAGGAACTAGGCTGTGTTTCATCAGAGCACGGCATTCCCTAAACCAGTGCTCGTGGGGACAGGATGGAGCGTCACCCCGCAAACAATGGGATGGGACCACTGTATGTTTTGGGTGATTAATGGTTTAATCTGAATAAGGATCTGAAAGTCAACGAACAAAATTAGTCTCTTTTCCCAAGCGAAACCTGGCTATTCCCTGGTAACCTGATGTTCATCTTTCTTTGCGTCTGCTTCAGGAGTTTCCTAATCTAAACCCCAATTCTTTGTATCAGTAGGGTTGGTATATCCTGCTCTGCAGGACAGACTCCAGTCGCTTATCAATAAGTGACTTTCTGAAAAAGAAAATAAAAGAGGGACTTGTCTTCTCCCTACAAGCTCTGCTAGATGCTATGTTTGCTTCTCAGAGACTCTGTTTTGTTTTTATTTCCTCCTTAAACAGAAATTCCTCTTTCTATGCCAGCATCATGCACATGGGGCTTACACAGTTTTCCCCAAATTTATGGAGGACTGGATTGGTGACCAAGATGGTGAGGACAGCCAAGGCCACAGGGTCTTAGGAGGAAGACGGTAGAAATGACTGGGACCTTACTCCCACCCCGGTAGCCTCATTCAGACCCTACACTGCCTTAGGCTTTTGGGCATGGGGAGCCCCTCTTATCAATTAGGGAAGGTTGGGACAGTTTGGGTGTGGGGAGCCCTTCTCATCCATTACCGAAGGGTGGGTGTCCTCCTGGTGTGTAAGTTCCCAGCTGCCAGCCCAGGGCCAGCCCTGTGTGCAGGCTTTCTGGGGACAGCAGTCTCAGGCCTGCAGCGTTAACCTTTGCTGTGTGGGGCCTGGAGGAAGACTTTCTTGCCCCAAGTTAAGGTAAGACTGAAGAGTTGACAAGTGAGATCAGAAGCACATCCTAGGGGTTCTCCCCTCACCTACTCCATCACCAGCTGTCCATGCAGGAACAAGAGTCCTGTCTGTGTACCCACATCCAACCCCTCCTGAGGGGCCTTGGCGCCAGGGCAGGACACGGGAAGGGTCTAGAGCATGCCCTCCCAGCAGGGCCGATATTGCCTCCAAGGGGAGTACACAGGCATGTGGGGGCAGAAATCCTGGATTTTATGACTGTCCGTCGCCCTGTGAGGAGCCACTGCACGGAAGCAGGGCATGGTGCATCTGTGGTACTGACATGTCGTGGTCAGAAACTATGAGGGAGTGAACATCTTTAACTTTCCGTTAGGGGATCAGTGAAGGAAGATGGGGAGCACTATCTCGGGGTGAGACCTGTGGAGAGAGTGAGCCACGGTGGGGCCTCGTCACCTGGGCTCGTGCGTGCGTGTGTTTATTCTGTGCATTCGGGCATCCAGATGTCCAGTGCCTGCAGGCAGGCTTCAGGAGGGCTCACGGTCCTGCTGGTTCTAGGCTCCCGAGAGAACACCTCTTTGCCTCTGTCTTTCCGTGGGAGGGAGCGGGGGTTCATGCAATGGTCTCTGTGCCCCAGAAGTCTTGATGTAGTTGGGTAGAAATGAGTTACACTCTTGAAATATGTCTATAAGAGCAGTGTGCTTGTGTCGAACCTTAGCACAGACAGTGAGTGAGGCCAAAGGTGGGCGCTGGGGCTGGGGTGGGATTCTGGGAGGAGGAAGGCTTTGAGGAGGGGAGGCCATGGAAAGTCAGAGGTACTGGGTGGGATCATCATACCTTTGTGGCCCATGGCAGGGGGTGGGGGTACGCAGTAGGACTGGCCACCTGCAGGGAGACCTCCACTTCCTGTGTCCCTGCTGGAGCCCTGTGCCGGGAAGGGTGGAATCAGGTTCTCTGTCCCTACGTCACCCCTGCATTTCCATCCCTCACCTGTCCTCCCACCTGTGTCGGACCCACCCTCCCTTCCAGTCCCTGTGGAGCTGGCTGAGGATCCTCCTCCACTTCCTTGCTCTCTGGTGTGACGTGGGGTCCAAGTGTGGGCTCTGAGCGCATTCCTATTCCACCTCTTTCCTCCACAACTGGCCTGGAGGTGCCAAGAGCTCCTGAGGCTGAGGGCTCTTGCTGAGCCAGTGAGAACTTTCAGGGCTACCATTTCCACCGAATCGAGGATTACCGTTTTCTGAGCACACCCAGGGCTTCTAGACTCAAGGAGGTGGTGGGTCTGGGTGTCCACCCACAAGGACCACAGATGCCGGCCCAGGGACTGGGAAGCTGCAGGGTCACATGACCTGCCTGTGACATCCTGTGTGTCATCAGTGGTGGCCCTGTCAGTTCTGTGAAGTGCCCTGGTTCCATCTGTGGGGTTGGTCTAGGCAGGAGTCATCTCACCGTGTCTACTGTCTCTCCCAGAACGTCGGCCCCACAGCCTCGTGCCTCCAGGGCTGTGCTGGGACCGGGCAAAGGCACGTGTGGTGTAGTGAACACAGCATTTCTGTAGTCTGCCACCCTACACCTCACAGGAGATTGCTGTGTATGTGTCTGCGTCCTCGCCTCCTGCTCATTCACCTAGTGAATGCGTTCTAGAACGGGGCACTGTCCATGGGGATGCTCTGTGGGGACCGTGCTCGTGGTGCAATGCCACTGCTGCACCATCGGCAGAGCCTGCGGTAAACTTGCCTTAGCCAGTTCCTGCCTTCAGTGACTGGTATGACGGCAAGGTTCTAGGGCACGCCATTGGCTCAGAGTTCATTCTTTTTAGTGCCCTTTAATACCTTGCATTTAAAAAGACTGGTCAAAACACTCTATACCCAAGGAATACCTATGTTGGAGTCCTACAGATGATGGGCACCAGCTGGCATAGTGTAACCCCTGGGTCTGTTCCAGCTGGGCTTCCCACCCCTGTCCCTGGCACAGCAGGAACTGTTCTGGGCTGTTCAGCATGTTTCCTGTCACTTTCATGCTTTCTCTCTCACCATAAAGTCACTTATCTCATTCTGTGAATTTTAATTGAGCATCTCGTGTGCTGGCCCTGAGCCATGGAGTGGCCCCAGTACCAGACGTCTGAGCCGGCCCCAGGCTTCCGCCTGCCTCCGGAGTCCCCTTCCACTAGTGGGTAAGGCAGACCACATCTGCTCCTGGGCCCACTTCCCATGGAATGTGGCAGCCCTAGAAGCCCAGGAGAGGAACTGCCGAAGTGCCTGCAGCTGGAGTCGCCATTCCTCAGGGATTTCAGAGCTCTCCCGCAGGCCCTCACCCCAGAGTACTGCATGAGCAGGCTGGGGCAGGTGTGCGGACAGGCCCATCCACTGACCCACCTTCTTGTGACTCTGTTGCCCCAAAGTGCTTCGTCCATTTGGAAGGGAGAATCACCTTCTGTGTGCTGCGTCCATCCACCTCGGTAGTGGGCATTTGCCAAGAGGGCAGGTAGGCAAGGCATTCCCTCAGCAATCGACCACGAAGTCCCTTTCTGCACAAATCTTGCCATTTCCTCATCCCTGTAGACAGAACAGAAGAGACAGGGTCACAGTTTGCAATAGGTAAAAATGCTTTATGGCTGAAGGCAATGCAATGGAAATTAAAAAATTAGTAGCAGAGGCACTGACATCCAAGAAAGGGAGTGATTCGTCTATAAATTTCAGGTGATATATTCAGCAGGTCGTTAAGGGAGATGGTGCATCTGGCATTGGGAGTCTTCTCCACGTCCTGGTTACCTTGACTGGGGAAGAATCCAGCAAATGAGGGGAGAAGCATTCAGCATGTTTGCCCTCATGCAGCCTGTAAAATCTCATGCTCGAAATTCCCAGAGACTATTCCTTAATACTGCATTAAGTGTATGCCTACATCTAACATACTGAATATTTTCCCAACACAATGAGGCAATCTTTCTTCTTCTTGTCAGCCTGTTTTTCCCTGGGCCTTCAGCCTGCACGTCCAGCCCTGTGTCCAACTTGAACATCTGGACCAAGATGCTGTCCGGAACGGAGAAACCTCCAACACCCAGAGTCCTTCAGGACAGCCATGAAATGATCTCTCTCCACCCACTGTTTGCAGACACCTCCATGCTCAGCAGCAACACTGTTTATTGCAATATAGAGACAGACTCAATGTTAGCTCCAAGGATCACAAAGCAAAGAAGGAAAGAAGAAAATGAGTTGCACCTTGACCCCACTGTAGAGCTGTAGGTTCTTGCAGACTCTGTGTGTGGTGCTTCCCCTGTGTGAGGTTGAGTCACCCCTCAGCGCGCTCTTGTAAATGTTTATCAAATGCATCCTCGTTTAGTTTGGGGATATGACACTTCCTGACGGTGGGTCCACGGCAGGCCGCAGTCCCTGGGTCTCGCTGTGCTCGCTGAGATGTTTATTTGCGGAGCATCTCTACTCCAAGGCTGTGGCTGAAAGCTCAGGCTTCTGAAAGGCTCAGCAGAGGTGACAAACAGTGACCCCAGATGTAGACTTGTAGTTGAGACCTCTCTAAAGAGACTTTCACATCATCACACATCAAAGCAGGTGTTAGGGAAAGTGCGTGTCCACGTTCACATCCTGAGAAGTTATGCAGCGGGTCGGATTGCTACTCATCTCTCAATCCGCTCTGTAAAATGGGGTGATTCATCTCTCGCTGGATTCTGGTGAGCCCAAGAAGTAGCACGCGCCCAGTGCCTGGGCCAGTGCCAGGCAGCATGGGGGCTTCACACTTGCGGGTGTAGTAAGAGTCTTGGTGATGACAGAGCCAACACTCAGTGAGTGCTTGCCATCACTAGGCATGTTTTCCTGTCACTAGGTGCATTCCAGGTGCGTGTCCCTTAATGAGTAGGCGGCCACAAGTAGCATCCTGAAAGGAAGGAAGTCCATGTGCTCGTCTGCCTCTCCTGCGAGTCCAACAAGATGGGGTGGCAGATGAACCACAGTCTTATGACACAGGTGTGCTGGGCCTGTGAACTCTGAAAAACCAGGAAAGTCCATGTGGTCTTTAGAGAAAACTTTTGGCACCTGAGGGAAGATTTCAGTTTAGGGAATCCCCCTGCCAGGAACTCTTTAGATGTAGTTTAGATTAGAAATGTCACAGAAACTACATGTAACCTGAAGTCCTGTTGCTAACATCTGTCATTAGTGCTGTTTCGATGGCGGAGGAGTACTGCTCGTGTTAATAAGACCTTCTCTTAATTTTAGAAACAGTTGTGCTCAGATGCGTGATTCAGTCACAAATGTGAATCCAGCATCCACCGTGTGTGAAAGGCACTAGCAGGAAATGTCATGCGTGCCCTTGAAGAGCCAGTCATCCCCTTGGGAAGCTATGAATAATCTGTAAAATAATTAACGTGCAACTTAAGTGCTAGATGTCAGGTGCACACCACACTTGCTGGAAGCTATTGGAGAAATGGAGGGTCTGCCGCTGTCAGGGTGCTCATGGGCGAAGCCAGAGCTGAGGGGGCTCTGAGAGACACGTGGAACCTAATTCTCACCATGGGGAGAGAAAACAGGTGGCAGGAAAGTCAAGTTGCATGAAGGCAGAGAGGCAGGAATAACCATTGCTCCATGGGCCAGGAGAAGCCAACCTCATCCGGTTGGAAGTGGTTTGGCCAGGTCACTTCAGATGGAAGGGCCTGCAGAGATGACAGAGGGTGTTAAACTTGATGTTAGCAAAGAGTGCAGCCACTGCTCAGAGGGTCGGCGATGCGGTGGTTCCTAAGGACAGTTTCCTGGGTGCCACGTGCAGGACATGGGGCTGACTTGGCTCTGCCATGACATGAGTCAGGCTAGAACCGTCACAGTGGGGACTGAGAAGGGAGCATGGAAACGATGGTATTTTCAAGGAGTTTCAGCAGAACCTGGTGACTGGACATTTCTTGTACAAAGAAGCCAAAGGGAATGTCCATTGGCTGGAACCTCCTTGTTGCGCACAGCTGTGGACACGGTGGCAGGAGCTGGTTCAAGGACATCTCGTTGAGCTGATGCTAATGCTTCTACGTAGAATATCCAATGACAATGGTGTTGGAATGATAATTACACTGACTTACAACGGCAGCATTTTACATTTACAAAGGGCTTGCACAGCGGGCCATCCGGCCAGGGAAATGAGCCAGAAACTCCCATGAGGAACAGGACCAGAAGCTGAGACCAAGGTGTCATGAGTGGAGATGACATCTGAATCCACGAAAACTCGTCAGGTTCAAAGGAAGAAGACTTGATCTGAAATCACGAAGACCAAGAAGCAGTAGGCTCAGCCCTGGATGAGTGAGTGTTGGGAAGGAAGGGAGGTGAGAAGTTAGATGCAAAGGAGCTGGCAGATTTTTGATATGGTAATTTCACTCCCACTAGCTATGTTGCTACTATTTTTGAGATAGTCATTTTAATTTTTATGTAACTCTTCTTGAGCATGGTCTCATTATTCAGTTGACTCTCACTCTTATGTACTTTTCTTTACATCGTTCTTCTTATTAGTGCCTTTTAAAGGTGATTTTATCATAAACACTGAAATGGGCAATAGGCAGATAGGAGGAATAGTGGGTGGGATAGGGCCCGGTCACAACATGCGGGAACTTTGGATCCTGCAGGTAAGGTAGGCAGCTTGGTGAGGGATCTGGAGAGGTGTAGGGTGGGCGTTGTCTGTGACTTACTAACTGGATTTCTCTGGAGGGGACTGTTGAAAGCCCTTGCATCTTCAGTTTACTGATCATTAAAATGGCAGTGAAGGCACTTGATTTTCAGGAACACTGGAAGGATTAAACATAATATATGTGAGGCTCCTGCGCACAGGTGGAAGCTCCTGTACACACAGGTAGAAGCTTAACAAATGACAGAAGTGGTTGTTTTGCTCTTAATGGCATTATTATTGGTAGTTGAATCCATGCATGTTGATCAGATTCTACGGCATGAGCAAGGAGAGCTCAGCCCCTGGACCGAGGGGAGGACGTGGAACCTAAGAGCCTGTCCACAGGGAGCGGTGGGATCCTCCAGTGATCCCCAGGAGAGCAGCTCTCCCGCCAGATGCGTTCTGACAGCTCTGGGCCCGCAGAGACCTCTGCTCTGCAGAGCAGTATCTGTCCTGGGGGCAAAGACAGCGTGTTGTATGTGTGGCTGAGAACGTGCCACCTCCTCAAGAGCTGCTGTTCTCATTTCTTCTCTCTACATGACACCAGCTCTGGACTGAGTGCCTTCATGTACAGGAGGGAGAAATTTAAAAAATGGGAAATGGGGCGAGGGGGCTGGCCCAGTGGCCTAGTGGTTAAGTTCACACGCTCTGCTTCGGAGGCCTGTGGTTTGCTGGTTCAGATCCTGCACGCAGACCTGCACACTGCTCATCAAGCCATGCTGTGGAGGTGTCCCACATACAAAATAGAGGAAGATTGGCACAGATGTTAGCTCAGGGACACTGTTCCTCAAGCAAAAAGAGGAAGATTGGCAACAGATGTTAGCTCAGGGCCCATCTGCCTCACCAAAAAAAAAAAAAAAAGTAAAAATAAAAATGGGAAATGGGAAGGAATGATGTTTTTGAAAAGTGTCTGGACAGATGATGGAGCCAGGAGACTGAGGAACTAGGAGAGAAGTCCTGGAGAAGGTGATCCTGACTTCCTCCCCCTCCCCCTTCAGATGAATCAAATTATTTAAAAAATGATGTATTTTTCAAAATCGTGTTCAATATAGTATTCAAAAAGCTTTGAAAAACTGTGATAATTTCTGTCTGGCAATTCTTTGCCAGTTATTTTTATACTGAATAGTTCTTAACAACTTTGGTAAGATTTTTAAATGGTTCCTGTCGGGAGAATTTTAAAAACGCCCATCTTTTTCCTTTCTGCTTTTGATTTGTTCTGCTCTCTTGGGAGCCAAATACTAAAATCTGTTTCCATAACGATTGTTGTTTTTCCCTTGCAAGAATATCTGCTTGTTATTGTTGGGTTATGGGGATTGATTTGAGTTTTTATAAGAACATTGTCGAGTGTGTGTGTGTTAGAAAAGCAGAGCCTGTCGATGGAATTATTGGAACATGGGAACAAATAGTCACGGTATCCAGGAAAACCAAAACCTGGCTGAGGTCACATGTGGAGCAAGGGTGGCCTTGGGTGTGCGTGTTCTGTAAACATATCAGTGTTTTCCTTGTAGCATTCAGAGAAGCATCACCGTCTGCTGAGTTTGGTCTGAACTTCTTCTCAATGATCTCTTCCAGTGTTGTGGGACCAGCAGTGACCTTCAAAGTGAGTGCCAACGTCCTGAACGTGACCACTGCGGAGGC
Organism: Equus quagga; assembly: GCF_021613505.1. Classification (NCBI taxonomy): domain Eukaryota; kingdom Metazoa; phylum Chordata; class Mammalia; order Perissodactyla; family Equidae; genus Equus; species Equus quagga. The sequence goes on along the minus strand of NC_060274.1, from coordinate 131,940,035 downwards.
TGTGGAGGCGGCAGGTAAGGCAACTTGAGACAAACACACAGGCACACGCACCCCAGGCAGGGGAGAGAAAGGCAAGAGGTTCAGGACAGCCTGGAAGGAGGTAGAGTCTCCCCAGGATCCCCATTTTTATGGGGGAGACAGCAAGGGGGTAGCAGGGTCAGTTCACATGGCCAGGGCCTCACCATGGCTGTGAAACATGGCCAGGCTTCAGTGGGAGATGATGACCTCACGGTCTGTCTGAGACAAAAAGGCTGACGTTCGCAAGAGTGAGGTCTGCAGTGACCCCCATGTGGACAGAACAAATGTGATTTTGCTTTGAGGTTTTCCATTTTGTACCAGGCAAGAAGCACATACTGGCTTTACTTCTGTCCATCAGCGACCGAGACAGCACAGGAGGGAAGGTCTGAATAGAAACGGCCACTTACTTAGAGCTTGGCTTTTAGATCCCCAGCCCCCGTCACTCTTGCTCACACTCTGACACCTGTTGAGGGGTCTGTGTCGTGTGATTGGTGTTTGTCCCTGAATGAAAGACACAAAGCTTGACCAACAGGGATGGGAAAGAACAGAATGTGGCGGTGGATACAAAGTTTGCATTTTCCTCAACTTCAAATTTCTGTTTTTAGCGTACTGAAAACTTTTGTAAAATGCTCTGTACAGTCTTTCTGCCTTCCAAGGACAATGCAGGCAGTAGAGCTGGACCTTGGCTTCCTGGTTCCATGACTTCAGTGCGTCTCGGTGGTTAGGACTCTGTGTGTTGTTGCCATTTGTAAGAGACGTGGCTGGATGTGCACTCACCAGACACAGCAGAGACAGCTCTGCGTTTGAGCCAATCCTGTGTGTTGCTAAATATGTGAACTGGTTTTAAATGAATTTTACGTCTTTTTTTCCAATGTAAAATGCAGCCAGATATTCTGGTTGACTTAGAGATTAGAATATTTAGTTTTCGTTAATTAAGATGTCACTGTATTGGCATCCTATTAACTTAAAGTTTCTTTATCCAGTGATAGTAAACAAGGCGTGAAAATGGCTGTTCTCCCCTATTTAATGGGATAAACTATTGGTCTCATCTGTTTTGGTTGCTGCTGGCTTTTACTTGCAGGATATCTTGGTGCCCCTAGTAACTATTATTTGCTGAAAAGAGTGATTTTGGGGGCCAAGTATTTTTAGGTAGAGAATTCCTTGCGGAGTTGTACTGCACTCTAGAACTCTGACAGACTTAAGCTGTGGAGATTCAGATCTCCGGCTCCACGGCTGCCATGTTTCATGGTCAGGCATTCTGGGCTTGGGGTGTAATGTGCAGAGTAGTAAAATGTCACTACTGCAGCTGAGCGGCTCAATGTAGTCCTGGCACAGGAAGCCAGCAGATTTCATTCTAAACGCTCTGCCCCAGAAAAGGAGTGGAAGTTGTGTATTAATGGCTCCGACCCCTCCTGGTCACAAGCTCTCTCCTTCCCTCCACAGCATCCATTTTACAGTCCTAGTGCCCCAACATAAGAGATTATTGAACATATTTAAGACCAAATTGGTTACCAGTTTTAATGCAGAAATGCATTAACAATTGTTCCACAATTGGCAACTCATCCCAGTACTGGGAACCAATACTTTCAAAATTGGATTTCCTGGAACTTAAGGATGCTATGAATGGACTAAAGTGGAATGAAGTCTTTTTATCTTTTTGAAATCATGATAATGTGCTCACTGAGTCACTGACAATGGCCTTTCATTTATTTTATTGCTTTCTGGGAAAATGAGGTTGATTACTTGAAATCTAGTTTCGGGATCATTTTAAATGTGTTCATGTCATGTACTAAAGTGCTAGACCAAGGGGGAAATTACACATAAAATGTATGTTTGAGCATCATATCAACAACTTTTTAAATACCTGAATTTGCTAAATTGTACCAATGCACTTATATTCACCATCATAGCTGTGTGAGCCAGAGTGTTTCCTGCTTGTTGTATGTGTGAGAAATGGATAACAGTTTAAAAAAATTAGTTCCTTTTATATTTTGAATAATTTTATGATGTTATGAATGTGCCTGATGCTGTACAGGGAAAAGATTAGGAAGTTGTGGAGATGCCACCTCTCGCTGAGTGCAGAGTCCACACGAGTGGCAGACCAGCTCCTGTTAACAAGGCAGAATTGTGAACCCAGAATGAATTCTTTATGGTTTCTGGTTTTAAAAGATGTCGTGGAATCTTAATAGTGTCGCAAGCTACCTAACGGTGTTGTTGGGCAAACCCGGTTTGGGCATCCATGGCGGTGTAGCTGCATGTGTCGTCAGCACGCTACCATTGGTATGCGCTGTGTCCTGTGCCACCTGCGTGTTTCAGCTGCCTGCACATCCAGTGAGTTGCATTTGGTTCCTCCTGGGCCTTAATGACACAACACTGTTGCCATTTCTCGTTCTTATTAATGGAGACACAATCCTGGTGATGGAATTTAAAGGGCATTTATTTTGCTATTTTATACAAAACGATACAAACCTAATGAATAGGCATACAGTTAATGCCACCTTACTCCCCATCAATGTCACGTGGTCTGCATCCTGAAGGGTGGGCAGGCATAGAGTTAATGCCACCTTAGTCCCCATCAGCGTCACGTGGTCTGCATCCTGAAGGGTGAACGGGCATACAGTTAATGC